>NW_024412413.1:30679658-30843708 GCF_014898765.1 Herpailurus yagouaroundi | reverse complement strand
TATATTTATATTTATATTTATATTTATATTTATATTTATATTTATATTTATATTTATATATACATATATATATATACACATATTTATATATATATATATATATATATATATATATAAATATTTGCAAACAAGTTTGGACTTACTTAGTACTCAAGGCTGTTCGTTTGTTCCACAAATATTTGTTGAGCTCCTATTATGTGCCAGCCAAGCTCTGGGAGTACATCACTGAATGAAAGAGTCCCTCTTTGTGGCACTTAGGATGTAGGGAGATTTGGGATCTCTTACCTAGACTTGCTCTGGGATATCTTCCTCACTCATGATTCTGTGCCCTCTAACATGCTGTCACCCCTCTACTGAGGATGTTCCCACAGACGCAAACCACACACACACACATACACACACACACACACACACACACACACACACACGTGCAAGGACACACCCATGAGGAAGACATTCTTTGGGCAGCTATTTCTTATTCCTCAAATTTCAACCCAAATGTCACCTCCCCTGCAAAGTTTGTTTCTAATTTCCTTTCTTCCGATTTAAATGTGTCACCCTCTGTGCTCCCATATATCCCATCTATGAAAGTATTTACCACAACGTACAATCTGCTATCATCGCTGATTTGTTGTGGGTTTCCCCTGTAAAGATAAGGGCCTACCTCTAGCACAATACTGGACACACAATAGGAGCCCCGGAAGTGTTTCTTAAATGAATAAATAAATGAACTACTAAGAATCAGTGTTGGCAGATGGGCTAAGAAAGGAAACAATTTTAGACATTGTAAACAGTGGTTTGGGTCCAAACCAAAAAGATTTTGATATGTGAACAGGAAGAAAAGACTATTCATCTCACAATGTCTTAAGAGCTTGGAAACAGATTCTATTTAATACCCGAGTCTCTTAAGAATGTTATAGCCTGGGAGCACCTGGTGGCAGCTGGGGGGCTCAGTTGATTAAGCGTCTGACTCGGTTTCAGCTCAGGTCTTGATCTCATGGTGCGTGCGTTCAAACCCCACATTAGGCTCTATGCTGACAGCTGGAGCCTGGAGCCTGCTTCCGATTCTGTGTCCCACTCTCTCTGCCCCTCCCCTGCTCATGCTCTGTCTCTCTCTTTCTCAAAAATAAATAAATTTAATAAATTAAAAAAAAAAGAATGTTGTACCCTGCCCTGCCCTTCACCAGTTCAGTTCTTCAATTTAACAAAAGTCTGGAACTACAGCCGGTATTCTTTAATACTGATCTATCTACCACACATGACAAGCACATACACACACCCATGCACACACAATGTAAGTCTTATTCTTAAAGTAAATTCATTGGATGCATTAGCTTACTCTTTGGAACACAGCACACACAAGGTATTACATAAAAGATATTCAACTGGGGAATTTAAAAAAATAAATTCCCTAATTTCAGAAAAAAAAATTATTTTAACAGTCCCATAAGTGAAATTGTAGCAGATGGCACTAAATAACTTATCACATCTCTGAGACCTGGCTTATGCCACATTATATGGGGCCACAACTGAACAGCCTGGCCTCCTAATTTAATTGCAACCTAGAGATAGATTTGGCATTTCTATGACATTGAGTGAGAAGCTTCAATTCATGCTCATGTTGCTTTAACACAACCTGAACTCGACATGAGCTAGAGAAGACATGAACTATTCTGTCACTATCATTAGAAAGGAGTCTTGGTGGAGCACCTGGGAGAAGAAAGCCCTGTTTCTCCATCTTAATGGGTCTTTCTCAGACTCCGAGTATTTGGGATTCAGATCATGGGCCATTTCTGGGACAAGGACAAAAGAGATTGGGAAAGTGTCTCTGTACAATTGAGAGCAAGCAGGGCAGGGCCCACTGAGCATACACTTGGAACTCAGGGCAATGTCAGATTGCCATAAAAGTTTCTGAATGCTTGTTCTCAATTTCCATACTTGTTTTGTTGCAGACAAATAGTCCAAAGCCACTCCAATGCCAGTCTGGAGGCTGCACTTTGAGTAGCACTGGTCCAAAACTCTTGGACTTTTTCTGTTTTTTAGGTTCATGACAAGGACCAAACAAGGTGGATGAAGGTGATCGAGGATAATTCGTTGACAGTTTGCTGGTGATGGGCAGCTTATGGTATTCAGTCTAATGGATGCTGACACCAAAAGCTGGTTCAGCAAGGGACTGACTACAAAGATATTGCTTAGAGCCTGCCTGTTTGCAAGAGAGTTGCCTTTTTAAAGGATGCTGTCTAGAGAGTTATGAAGAAGGACAAAACAAAAAACTACAAGTCCAGTTGAAAAAGCATACTTAACGGGATGTGTGAAAACTGCAGAGACCACGTCAGAGGTAGCAGCAAGTTTACCCCTCTCTCTGTTGTTTATCCTCCTTTTCTGAGCCTTCAGTTTCCTGAATTCTGATAATTCAGATAATAATTGCTAAGTTACAAGACTTGAAGGAGTATTTATAAAGAAAATAGATTTAAAATTTATTTTTCAGCCCACCCTAACTCCCTGTTAAAATACTTACGGGGTCACAGAAAATGATCAAAGACAAAAGTTATTACATCTCCAAAAACAAAATTTGTAGCCTTTTGCAAGAATCTATTAGGGATTTCTAATAAGTCTAAGAATAAAGCTGCATTTTAAGAAATTCAGAAGCTCAAGGGCACCAGGGTGGCTCAGTCAATTAAGCATCTGACTCTTGGTTTTGGCTCAGCTCATGATCTCACAGTTCATGAGATCAAGCCCCTATTCAGGCTCTGTGCTGACAGCATGGACCCAACTTGAGATTCTCGTTCTGCCTCTCTATCTGCCCCTCCCCCACTCATGTTTTCTCTCTCTCTCTCTCTCTCTCTCTCTCTCTCTCTCAAATAAATAAACTTAAAAAAAACATGGACTTCAAGATGTATTACAAAGCTGTAATCATCAGAACAGTATGGTACTGGAACAAAAACAGACACTCAGATCCATGGAACAGAAAAGAGAACCCAGAAATGGACCCACAAACATATGGCCAACTAACCTTTGACAAAGCAGGAAAGAATATCCAATGGAATACAGACAGTCTCTTCAGCAAATGGTGCTGGGAAAACTGGACAGCAACATGCAGAAGAATGAACCTGCACCACTTTCATACACAAAAATAAACTCAAAATGGATGAAAGATCTAAACATAAGACAGGAAGCTATCAAAATACTCAAGGAGAAAGCAGGCAAAAACCTCTTTGAGCTCGGCTGCAGCAACTTCTTATTCAACACGCCTCCAGAGGCAAGGGAAACCAAAGCAAAAATGAACTATTGGGACCTCATCAAAATAAAAAGCTTCCGCACAGCAAAGGAAACAATCAACAAAACTAAAAGGCAACCAATGGAATGGGAGAAGATATTTGCAAACAACATATCAGAAAAAGGGTTAGTATCTAAAATCTATAGAGACCTTATCAAACTCAACACCCCCAAAACAAATAATCCAGTGAAGAAATGGGCAAAAGACGTGAATAGACACTTCTCCAAAGAAAACATCCAGATGGCCAACCGACACATGAAAAAATGCTCCACATCACTCATCATCTGAGAAATACAAATCAAAACCACATTGAGATATCACCTCACACCTGTCAAAATGGCTAACATCAACAACTCAGGCAACAATAGATTTTGGTGAAGATGCAGAGAAAGAGGATCTGTTTTGCACTCCTGGTGGGAATGCAAACTGGCACAGCCACTCTGGAAAACAGTATGGAGGTTCCTCAAAAAATTAAAAATACAACTACCCTATGACCCAGCAATCACACTACTAGGTATTTATCCAAGGGATACAGATGTGCTGTTTCGAAGGGACACATGCACCCCAATGTTTATAGCAGCGCTATCAACCATAGCCAAACTATGGAAAGAGCCCAAATGCCCATTGATGGATGAATGGATAAAGAAGATGTGGTGTATATATATACAATGGAGTATTATACAGCAATCAAAAAGAAGAAAATCTTGCCATTTGCAACTATGTAGATAGAACTAGAGGGTATTCTGCTAAGCAAAATTAGTCAGTCAGGGAAAGACAAATATCATATGACTTCACTCATAAGAGGACTTTGATGTTCATCCAAAACAGATGAACATAAGGGAAGGGAAGCAAAAAATATATAAAAATGGAGGGGGCCAAAACATAAGAGACTCAAATATAGAGAACAGAGGGTTGCTGGAGGGGTTGTGGGAGGGGAGATGGGCTAAATGGGTAAGGGGCTTAAGGAATCTACTCCTGAAATCATTGTTGCATCATGTGTTAACTAACTTGGATGTAAATTATAAAAAATAAATAAATTATTTGATAAAAAAATTAATTGATTTTAAAAATATTTTTAAAAAAGAAATTCAGAAGCCTATTCATGCTTCATTTGTTGAAAGACAATATCTCAGCCACTGAAAAATATGAATAAAAAAATAATAGGAGTCCCTAGCAATCCTCTTTGTTCCTCCTCTAATCTCTTCACTCTTAGAGATGCATAGACCGTAGTCCCACTACTGCATGGCATCTGAGGCAGCTAAAATTAGCTCTTAACCCGGCATCATTCTACAACCAGAGATTAATTCTAAGAGAAAAATAGGTGAACACTCTTAAAATGAAGAGGTACAGAAAACATTCCACCCATTTGTTCTTGGCATTACTAATCTCCAAGTACACTGCTCTATTACAAAGGAATTCCCTACATGAGGTTCACAGAAGAGTACCACTATGAAATGGCCTTCCAGGAAGCTTTGTGAACAAAGAATTTGAGGAAGGATGCATAACCCTTTCTTGGATGTTCACAGTGCATGTAACCTTTTTGAGATTCCCTACAGGACACCATCATGTTTAAATTTGTATCCATCATTGCCTAAATTCTTTGGCCTGGATTAAAAATTGACTCACATAACTCTTAATATCCTACATAACAAGTATTTTCAGAAAACACATTGAGGAAAGCTTATTCAAAGATTAGGAAAAGCAGAAAGTAGTAGTCCCTTTTCTGTACATGACGCTACCCTAGATGAATGTCTGACTGATTGTGAGGGATGGATAAGAAGGCTTGCCCATCAATTACCTAATATAATCAAATTATTCTCCAATTTTGACCTGAAGGGAGAATTCATCTAGGACCAAGGGTCAGTGAGGAAAGCCAAAGACAATCTACAAACCCTAACTGGTCATACACACTAAGTTAAAAAAGAGACTTCTCTCTGTCCCAGGATGAATAAAGAAAAACCAAGTTCAAGTCTATAACTTAGGGCAGAAATAGGAAAAAAGAACCTGATCTGGAAGACTTCAAAGGAGATCACTCTCTAGAAATAATTTTACGTGCCACTTAATGTTTTAAATTTTATTTTATTTTTTTTAAATTTTAGAATATCAGCGAAATACACAACTTCAATCAATTGCTGATGGAAAACTTACAAACAAGTCTAAATAGACTTAATAGAGTTGAAATAAATTGAAATATTTATTTTTTCAAAAACTAGTTCTAAAAAAAAAAAAACAAACCTCCAGAGTTAACCTACTTTTCTTTTAAGAAATACTTACCACATTGGGGCGCCTGGGTGGCTCAGCTGGTTGAGTGGCTGACTTGGCTCAGGTCATGATCTTGAGGTTCGTGGGTTTGAGCCTCATGTCGGGCTCTGTGCTGACAGCTTGAAGCCTGGAGCCTGCTTTGGATTCTGTGTCTCCCTCTCTCTGTGTTCCTCCCCTGCTTGCACTCTGTCTCTCTCTCAAAAATAAATAAAGATTAAGAAAAAAATTAAGAAATACCGCGCTACATAGACAATTTCAGGATATATAAAAAGACAAACCCTCCTCATTTACCTTATAAAGGTGACATAATCCTGACACTAAAACTACACAAACCATACACACACACACAAGTTGCTGCTGCTACTGACACAGTTGAGGACAAATAGTAATAAGCATAAATGCAAAACTCTTAAATAAAAGTCAAATATGTATGAAAAGCATAATCCACCATGAAAAAGGAGAATTTACACCAGACACACAAGGATTGTTGTAGTGCTAATACCCAGTAATTGGCAAAGAACAGTAAAATTAAAACTCTAGCCCTGTGTGTGAAAAGTGTACCATTAAGGCTTCTCTTGACCTGTTTCAAACACATACTTTGGGTCTCCGGGACTCATTTCCAAAGTTTTCTTCAGAGGAAAAGACACAAGCGGCTTAAAGACACAAGCGGCTTTCCTTGTTGGAAAGAACTGCGTTCACCAATGTGAAGATGAAGACTTCTTGGAGAGAAGTGTCCTTGAGGGCAGAGAAAGGAGAGCGCATTGGAAAGGGGCAGATGTCAACAGGTGAGTGGTGGCGGAGATCAGGGACTCCTTGGTGTGCTTTCCCAGGAAGACAGCCAGATTTCAGGGTTGTAGGAAGCACATGGGGAGGCTGGGCCCTCAGCAAGAGGCTCTAACCACACCCAGGACTCCTGTGTCTGAAACATGAAACAAAAGCAGCAGAGTCATGAAGAAATCATGCCAATTGGGACCCTCAAATGTTCTAGAGTGGCTTGACAACAAATGAGAATTGCCCTCCATTGTATCACCACTGAATGAAGACTGCAATCCTTCCCCCAAGGGCTGGAGTGGGGAAGCAAAAGCCACACAAGATAGGTTCATTCCATTAAGAATCGAATTTATTAATTTACTTACAAATATTTATTACATGCCAGGGGCTAGAGATTCAGCAGGGATAAAAAGACAAATAGCCCTCTGGAACTTACATTCTAAATTGAGGAGGTAGCCATAAACAATTACACAATAAAAAAAAAGTAAAGTATATTGTAGTTAGAAGTTGCAAAAGGCTATGGAGTAAAGAATAAAGACAATGTTTTAAAGGCTATTGTAATCTAGTCAAGAAAACATGGTGGTAGCAGTAGATGTAATAAGAAATGGTCAGATTCTGGGTACATTTTGAAGGTAAAGCCAACATTATTTCCTGATAGACTGGATGTGTGTGAGACAAAAAGGGTAGTCAAGAATTACTCCAGACTTTTCCACTGGAGCAATCAGAAGGAATTACCACCAACTGATATCTGGAAAAGACTGAAGGAAAAACAGACTGGGAGGAAGGGTTGGGGAGATCTAGACATCCTTGTTTAACATACTGACTTTATTTTCTATTAAACACTCAAATGGAGGTATTGGGTAGGCCCTGAATATAAAAGTCAAGAGATTGTCGTTTATGTTAACTTTCAAAAGGAGGGAAGGAAGGAAGGAGGGAGGGAGAAAGGAAGGAAGAGATAAAGGAGAAAAAAGAGACAAAAGGAAGAGAGCAAGGAGGGAGGGAAGGAGAGAGGGAAAGGAAAGAATAAATTAGTGCTTTTTACACAATAACTTTCTGAACCACAATTCAAATCCACTACATTATCATCAACAACATATAGTGCAATGTTCTAAGGCGTATACATAATTTAGCTGAGGGATGTTGGGAGCCATGAAGGAGATTTCAGAGAGAAAGCGAGAATTAAACTGAGCCTAGAAGCACATATATGAGTTCACAAGGCTGACAAGGAAGACAAAGCCAAGATCAGGAATGGAAACGTGAAACTTCAGAGTGTAATGGTAGGTAACCATTTGCATGAGTGAAAGACTGCAAAAGAAGTTGGAAGAGTAAGCTGGATCAGTGTGTGAAGGCTCCTGTATAATTGCTAACAAATTCAACTTTTTTTGAATATCTTTGTGTAATAGCAATTGACAACAGAATAGAAAAAGGCATGACACTGGAAAAGTAGTTGTTTTCAGTAGGTGGAACAGAATATGCTGCACTCTAAAGCTGGAGTTAATTGCAGATAGACTAGGGGTTGCTGCAAAATACTATATATTTGCTGTTAATGGAGCAGTCGAGGTCTTAGTGTCATCAAAGGAAAACAATGCCATTAGGACAGAAAAGAGACATTATTCTAGACAAATCTGCTAATGGTTTAACTGCTGTCCTAGGGGGGAGCAATGGCAAGATTACCTCAGGACTATGCTTCAATCTGCCTATAATTCTTTGTATTTACTCTATGGGTCTATGTGTAGCTTAACTAAAAAAATGTTAATGTTTATTTTCTTAGCGCACATTTAGTTCTCAACTAATTATTTTTCTTTTTCTTTTTTAATCAACAATTTTGCATTAATAACCCTTTTGGTAACTTTTAAAGGTGCTTGAACCAGAAAAAAAAAACAAGAAAACAGCTGATGCCTACATTCAAAATCAACTATTAAATAGCCCAGTCGAACAAGCTCCCAGTGCAGAGACAATTCACATCTCAGACATACATGACTTTTATGGATATTCCCCTCCCCCTGCTTTAAACCCACAGGTTCTATAGCTATGGGACACCTCCCAGCTTGCCAACTATTTACGTTGCCCTAAACTTGACAAGACTCAGACAACCAGACCCACTTCCCTTAGGGTATGAAGATGGGATTAGGAATAATTTGCCTTCCATGTCAGCCACATGCTTCTCAATTGCACATCTCACATGAAGCCATGATCAAGACCACAGAGGTCGGATGCAAGGTACAGGGACACACAGGGCACCACTATGAGAAGCACGAACACACATGGTCTGGATTGGGCAGTGCTCCCTGAGACTGCTGCTCACCAGTACAAGAAGAACTTTTCCATGCTCTGCATTCTACCTTTTTTTCATCCAAGCCCAGAAATCTTTCCCAAATGGCCTCAATATTGCTCTCACTCTTGGACCTAGACATTTTTAATAATCAACTAAATGTTTCAAACAATCTTCCTCTGTCCTTTGACCTAGGCTTCTTCCTCCCACTGAAAACCCTGGATGTGACAATACCTTTTTTCTTTAGTGGAAGTGATTAGGGAATATTTTTAGGCAAAACATAGCCATTAAAACATATAAAGATTAGGGGCACCTGGGAGGCTCAGTCAGTTAAGCATCTGACTTCGGCTCAGGTCATGATCTCACAGTTCCTGGGTTTGAGCCCTGCATCAGGCTCTGCGCTGACATCTCAGAGCCTGAAGCCTTCTTCAGATTCTATGTCTCCCTCTGTCTCTGCCCCTCCCCCACTCACGCTCTCTTTCTCTCTCTCAAAAATAAAATTAACATTTAAAAAATATATATAAAGGGGCGCCTGGGTGGCGCAGTCGGTTAAGCGTCCGACTTCAGCCAGGTCACGATCTCGCGGTCCGGGAGTTCGAGCCCCGCGTCAGGCTCTGGGCTGATGGCTCAGAGCCTGGAGCCTGTTTCCGATTCTGTGTCTCCCTCTCTCTCTGCCCCTCCCCCGTTCATGCTCTGTCTCTCTCTGTCCCAAAAAAAAAAAGGTTGAAAAAAATTTTTTTTAAAAATAAAAAATATATATAAAGACTATATAGATGGTAAATAAACATTCAGAATAAAACAATGAGATGAAATGTTATGTTGCCCATTTGTAGGGTTAGTTTTAAGCATCCCTCAAAGTGATTAAATTTGGTAAAGTTTTATAAAAGTCCTGAGTGATTAACCCCTCCAGGGGTAAAACCATCTTCAGAGAATCCAGAACAATGAGGCTGCAAGACTCTCCTTTTCTGGGCGTTAGATACCTCTGGAATTAACCCAAAGCTTGCACTGAGTCATCAGAGATCTGCATTTTCTTTCAAAAGAAATCAGCCAAATTATTTTTACTTTGGGACTCTGGTGTGGGGCATGAATGTGAGGGCGACAAGTCTTTTTCCTTTTGTTTTTCATCTCATCATGAAATGAACATTCAGTGCTATATATTCCCTCCCAGAAGAAAGGCTAAAAGTTAACCAAAGAGATCTAGTCATAAATTTATACCATCAACTCTAAGTTTAATTATGTAAGTTTATGGATTTTCCAGACCCAGCGGTCAACTAAAATTTCTCTTCTGATATCTTACCATCCATTTTATGTCCTGTTACAAGGATATATTCTTTTATCTTCCCAGCACCTTTCCCCTTTTTGGCAAACCCCACTCTCATTTCCTATTTCCATCTTCTTTTGGGAAACACTCCTCCCCCACCACACCACACACTCCAGGTGAAAGCTACCAACCACAAGAGCCCATCCACTGGCCAGAGAGGCTACATGTGACCTGCACTGGTTTCTCCCGAAGCTTCCACAAATTGGGACTTAAGGAAAAGCGACAAACGATCTTTCTGTGGTGTCAACCCTTCTGATCTAAGATCCTGGTGACCTTGTGGAGGATGCCTATAAGAAAACATGTTGAAAGGAGTAGAAATGAAAGCTAGAAGAGAGACTTGAAAATATCAGAGTCCCTGTTTCCAGTGATCCTGGAGACCCAGCTATATCCTTTGTCCTTCCCTTTGGCTTAAGCTAGTTCAGGTTGCCTTTCTGTCACTTGTATGAAAAGGGCCCTACTTACTATAGACCCTCTCACGATCCCTCCATGAAGAGTAGGATAGAAAGATGAAATCTGAGCCACATCCAGTTAGTTTTCTTTTGATTAGCAAATCTGGCAAAAAGTTTATTAGTTCTAGGAGAATCTGAACCACTAGCCGACTGACATTGAGAGTAAGAAGTGGAAGGAAAAAGTGTGTGTACACGTCTCCGGCACCATGACAAAGGCAGCATGGCATCCAGTGGCTAGTATGGTGAGCACCATAGGCAGATCCTCACATGTGAAAGCTCTTCTTTGCTTTCCCAGTTCCTGGATCCAGAGGAGTTCACCAGTGTGACCTCACTTCGGGGAGCATTCAAATGAAAGGAAGTGCGGTGTAGGTGAGTCAAGGGCAGAGGCAAGACCCTCCTCTCAAGTCAAGTTTCCAGGCAAAGGAAGGCAAAGAGCGAAAAGATTCCAAAACCAGCTCACTCTTTAGGCTGGTAACCAATGACTTTGCTCCCTGTGGAAGATTAGCCTCGAGGCCCTGAGGCCAAGTCCACAAACAGCTCAGCCACTCCCCCACAGTGTTCATATTTTCATGCTGCAGTAACAGCCACTCCTTTCTCTGGTTTGGGTCCAAAACCCAATCCCTCCCTTCTCCTCTAATACCAGCTTTTCTGTAGTGAGCTCATGTCCTCCCTCTTCCTCTCCTTCTGACTCACAGTGCTCAAAGCTTTAAGAAATAAAAACCTGTTGAATCAGCCAGACTAGAATCATCAACTTCAAATGGGCCAACCCTTCCGTGAAAGGGAATCTTACTTTCATTGTTAGCACCAAGGCTCTGAGTTACTTAACTTGGTCATGAAAAGCCCAGAACCTGACTCGTTCTTTTACAGCAAAAACAATACTGTTATATGTCTTTAAAAGGAGAGGAAAATATACCTTTAGTAAAAACAAAGTCACTCTGCCATTTCAACATTTTAAAGGAGATGTTGTTCGTGTAGTTTGAAACTGGACAGTGAGGCGATCCCTCTTTACCTTGGTCCCGGTTTTTTAACATAGTTTTTTTGGCTAAGGTGCAAAATGTTTTAAGGAAGCAACATTCAGAAAAGGAAGATTGATCAGTCGAGGACTTGAGTACAGCTTGATCACATTCATCTTTATACATGAAGCACCAATCACAGTGCCTGAATATTTTAATTTTTTAATAAATATTTATAGAATTTGGCGTGAAGCGATCTGCCATTGGAGAAATAAGAATCAGAATAAAGATTAGTCACCAAGTATTTGGGGAGCAAGGGAGTCCTTATTACCAACATCAGAAAACAATTTGCTAAATCTGAAATTTCTCAGAATTTTTAATGAAAATCTGGATTTTTAATCTCGTTTGTAGGAAAAAAAAAAGTTCTCTTCGGTATCAGGACAAATAGAAAATATTTGTGGGGGAGGGGAGGAGCTGTCCCCTTCATCTCCAAGAAGTATCCTTAAAATCAGATTGTCATTTTATTACCTGCCTTTCCCAGACCATGGCCAACAGAATTAAGCAATTCTTGACAAAGACCAAGATTAAGCTCATTTTGCTTCCAACCTAATGATATCTTTTGAAGCCTCGGTACATACCTCTTGTGATAAATGTTCTTAGTTTTGTGCAAGGGAGCAGAGAAAAATAATTTGTTGGTTGAAAAGTAAATCCTGGTTCTGAATTTGAACCTGCACTAATCATCAGGCAGTCTATAAAACAAGGTATAATCAAATAAATTAAGCATGGCAATCGTTTTCAGCATCATTGTCCTAACTGGCCAGTGAGCTTTGTGGATGGTTTCAAGTGGTTTGGCTGGTTTTTTTTCTGGAGAGTAGTTATCCATGAAGAGATAATTAGCTTTCAAAGACATGTAATGAATACTCACTTGAATTTCTTTTCCCCCACCCCTTTCTCCCTTTAGGGAAAAAAACATACTCAACCTTTCAGACAATTACGCTCTATGAACTATGGCCACATTCCACCAAAAGAATAATGACCAGGAAACATAATCATATGGCTAGTTCTGTTGGTATTTTGCTGGGTTCTTGGCAAAATCATTCCCACTAAGCAGAATAGACCTTGTTATTGAACAAAGGAAGATTCATGGTTCACAGCATATATGCCTTAAGCACCTAAATAAAGATGTAGCAACATACTGTATCAGTCAGTTTACTATGTGTTGGGCTTTCTTATATTATGAAATGAAAGGCTCTTTAATCATTTTTAGCTCTTACTTTAAAATTCACTGGCATGGTCCTTTCTGAAATGGTTCACTTATAACAATACTGCAAATACTACAAAAAAGAGAGAGACAGGGAGAGAGAGAAATCAAGATTGAGAATCAGAGGTGTTCATGTCCCTGAGATTGCATAGCTAGCTACTCAATGACAGGGAGAGGATCTAAAATCAAGTCTCTCGGGGCGCCTGGGTGGTGCAGTCGGTTAAGCATCCGACTTCAGCCAGGTCACGATCTCACGGTCCGTGAGTTCGAGCCCCGCGTCAGGCTCTGGGCTGATGGCTCAGAGCCTGGAGCCTGTTTCCGGTTCTGTGTCTCCCTCTCTCTCTGCCCCTCCCCCGTTCATGCTCTGTCTCTCTCTGTCCCAAAAATAAATAAACGTTGAAAAAAAAATTTTTTTTTAATAAAATAAAATAAAATCGAGTCTCTCTGATCTGAAAACCCGCGTGTTATTTTGCTGTTTTGTCTCTCATCAGATAATGTGGGTGAAATACACGTATAAGAGCTCTAAATGTTTTTTAGCTCCTCGGATATATACTCTTTGTAAAACTAGTGAGTGTTTCTACATCCGGTGCTACTGTTTTGGTTAAGAATGCAGTGCAACTCTTTAGGAGAACCCGATTAAGTGAGTTTCCAATTTATCTTGGGTCATTCAGCTCTTAATTCTCCAAATCAGTCTAAAGTGGCAAAGGTCTGACAATTCCTTGCTATTCATTTCTGGAATGTGTTTTTGTATTTTGAGAACGAGGGCTTCTCATGTTCCAGTAATCCACACCAACCCAAATGTTTTCAATGAAGCCAGGCTGTGAAGGAACGCAAAAGGAAGTGAAAAAACTCCCTGTGATCGCTCCCAACTCATGCCTGCTCACTCCCTTTCACAAACAGCTGGCCTGAACATAAAGCACCATCCCAAATTTAGTATAAAATTTATTTTAAGGAGTCTTTCATGTCTTATCATAATCGAGCTGTAGAACAATATGGGCTTTTAATTTCCTTCTCTAAAGTATTACCCTATCCAAAAATTAAATCAATATGATTCTTCAGAATCTCCTGATCTCTTTTTTTACATGATGAAGCTAGCAGCCTGCATCCACTCATCAAAAGTGGTAAAAACGGGATGGGAATTGAATACAACCTCCATGTACATACAGTATCACAACATGAGTTGTGTCTTCTAAATCAGCGGAAAGGGGGACCATAAAATTTCCCAACGAAAGCTTTCTATATGTGATTGTCTTTCGAAGAGAAAGAGAACGCTTCAATCCCAAGAAAGTATTAACTTAAAATATTTGCATGTAGCATTCTAAGAGTTCATAAAAGCTACCACGAGAATAGTACACATCAATGAAGAACAAACCATTAATAAAGCAGTAACGTGGAAGAATCTCACAGACATTGTGCTAAGTGAAAGAAGCCAAAGTATGATTCTATTTGTATTAACCCATGTATAGAACTCAAAACAGTGGTTTTCATGGTATGGGGGCTGGAGGAGTATTGACCAGGAAAGGACAGAGGGAAGCTTCTGGGTACCAGAAGTGTCCTGTATTCAACATGGGTGGTGGTTATGTGGAGATATATATATATATATATATATATATATATATATATATAGTGAGAGAGAGAGAGAGGGAGTGTTTCTACATCCATTGCTACTGTTTTGGCTAAGAATGCAGTGCAACTCTTTAGGAGAACCCAAGCAAATGAGTTTCCAATTTATCTTGGGTTGTTCAGCTCTTAATTCTCCGTATCATTCATATATATATATATATATATATATATATATATATGAATTCCTACATGTTCAAAAAGATATATGTATATATGAAAAGTCATTGGACTGTGTGCTTAAGATCAGTGTTCTCTAAGTTCTTCCTCAATGTATTTATATTTATACTTCAATAACAACCTTGTTGTTTAAAAAAAAAAAAACAACGTTTAGCCCAGCTATATATCTGAAAGAAAGGTTAAATTCACACCTTGGACATTACCAATGATTCTATTTTCTGTGGTACACAGGTTTTTTTAAATGGCACTTACCACAATTCCTTATGAAATCCAAAAATCTATGAAAGCCTAAGTTTTCCTACTGAACTGAATTGATATGAAGCTATTCAATAGCTTTATTTACTCCATATTCTACCCAGTGCAAATATTTATATGTCTCACTGTGGAAATGAATGATTATGCAATGCTGCCCACACCCCTATGGTGACGCTAAACAACATATAGTATGTGCAAGAGTGCTCTAAATTTCTAAATGCTTATGAACCCAGTGGTTTCAGGTAGGATGTTGTTAAGATTTGTTTATTCGAAGGTGCATTTGGAAAGGTTTAACCCGCATATCACACCTATGATTTCCCAGATATTATTGCTGTAAGATAAAGCTAAATTTATTTAAGTAACCTTTGGGCTAAAACAAACAAACAAACAAATAAAAGGTAGCTCACAGTGGGAATTATAGAAGTGGCAGAGGAGTGACTGAAGTTTAGGAAACATCTTTCCAGCATGTTCTAAAAGATTTCAACATGTCCATACAGAAGACCAAATTGTCTACCTAAGACAAAGGACAGGGGCATTGGCTTTCTTTGAACCTTCCCAGCACCAAGCAGGAACTTGTACGTAGTGGCACTCAACAGAAGCTTGCTGGGTTGAACTGAATTTCCAACATCCCTCATGCTTTGGCTTCTGTTACATACCATCCCTGAAAAGGGAAAGAGAACATTTTTTTTTTTTTTTAATAATGTTTAAGACCTCTGGGAACTAGAACTTTGGTTCTTTTTAGTTGATTATAAGAAAATATAGAACCACATCTTGGTTTTTACCTTTTATTTATTTATTTTTGGTGGGGGGAGGGGCAGAGAGAGGGAGAGAGAGAATTCCAAACAGGCATGGCACTGTCAGAGCATAGCTCCATGTGGAGCTCGAACCCACAAACTGTGAGATCATGACCCAAGCTGAAATCAAGAGTCTGATGCTTAACCGACTGAGCCACGCAGGGGCCCCTACCTTTTCACTTTAGGCCATGTCTCTATCTGAAGCCCTCAACGACTCAAAGAAATCACTAAACCCCTACTGTTTATTTTGTCCATCCAAGAACAGAAATCTCACAAATTAACCACATGACATTCACCAATGGTCTAGGAAAAGATCCGCTTTTTTTTTACGCTGACTCTACTTTGCACCATAACTTCTGAACTGCTGCTTTCATATTTCTTCCCTTTATTCCTTTATATTTTCCCCAAGGAAAAGAATTCATTGTCTGTGTTCTGCCCAAATATATTCCGGAAGCACGGTAAGTGTTTGCCTCATGCTTCTGTATCAGTTTCAGGACCATCGTAAATCAACAGTCTGTGGAGTGAGGTACTCAGACCGAAATCATGCCTTTGAAAAATGCATAGCATCACTCTTCTCAAGTGGCTGCAGCCTTTTATTAATGGCTCAGGAGCCTTTCACACCTCCTTTTAAATCCAGTGCATTTGAAGTAATAAAACAGGGAGCAGTTTATAGGCAGGAAATATTAAAATATTTAATTGCTTCTTTTTTCTTGGCACAAGGCAGACAGCCTTAAGCTTTGAGCAACACATGCAAAAAGGACACCTGCCCATGCTTGAATGGACATGAAACAGGGGATTGCTAAATTGAATACATCTGTGACCAACCGCCTTCAAACCCACATCAAGCCCATTTTTTTTATTAGTTCTAACCATTTCCCTCCAACTACTTTTCATTTTCTTTTTCCTTCTCCTTGTCTAATTACAACAAAAACTAGATGGGTGTCCATTGATATTGTGCCCCAGACGATTCCCTAATCTATTGCAACCACAAACAGTGCACAAATTGTACCTGAAAATGTTTCCTATTGTCCAGCCCTATAGTTTACAATCTAGAGCTACGTGGGTCACAAATCCTTCTCAGATCTAAATGTTAGAGCACAAATGGAGTCGCTAAACCTTTTGACAAGTGT
Source organism: Herpailurus yagouaroundi (assembly GCF_014898765.1). Taxonomy (NCBI): domain Eukaryota; kingdom Metazoa; phylum Chordata; class Mammalia; order Carnivora; family Felidae; genus Herpailurus; species Herpailurus yagouaroundi. Next base: position 30,827,163 of record NW_024412413.1, on the reverse strand, counting down.
GTCTATGTGGTGGAGTAAGGCAGCGCGAGGTCAAGTTCTAGCTCTACCATTTGCTAGTTGAGGGACTTTGTATGGGTTACTTAACTTCTCTGAGCTTCAGTTCCCTCCTCTGTAGAATGGAGATCGTCAATGATGCCTCTTAGATGAGCAGGTTGTAGGCCTTAAATGAGATGTCAAGTGTTGAGTAGCACGTTTGGCACTCTGTGAGGCCCTACTGTTAACTCTTCCTGTATTACAATTCAGTCTAAAAAGAATTGTTCCAAGGCAAAAGAAAATGTCGTTAAAACTCTTCCATGAAGAACTAATAGTTGTAAAAGAGTATCCTGCTGAAATATATATGGTTTTCTGTGGCTCCACAGCAAACTCCCGCAACTTTAACTACTTGAAGCAACGCCCATTTATTAGATCACAATTATATATTCAGAAGTCCAGGGAGGCATGGTTGGGTTCTCTTCTCCAAGTATCACAAGGCTGAAATCAAGGTGTGGGCTGGGTTGAGTTCCTGTCTAAACGCTCTAAGACAGAATAATCTGCCTTAGTGTCCACATGGTTGTGGGCTGAATTCATTTCCTCATAGTTGTAGTACTGAGACCACGTTCCCTTGTTGGCTGTCAGCAAGGTACCTCTCTTATCTCTTAGAGAATACTCTCAGTTTCTTCTGTTGAAAATCCCTGCTTCTTCAAAGTCAGCAACAGAGAATTCCCTTCACCTCAAATCCCTATAAGGCTTCAATTCTCTCTGAAGTCTGCAACCAGCCACAGAAAACTCAGCTTTTAAAGAGGCCGTGGGATCTGACTCGTCCAACCCGGATAATCTCCTTATTTTAAGGTAAACTGATAAATGCCTTAATGTCATCGGCAAAAATCTCTTTTGCCATGTAACCCAACATTACCACAAAGTAACACTAGAGAACAGAAATCATGGGGGCCATCTTAGAATTCTATCATAAAATTTAATATTAGGAGTTGGGATGCAAAACCATATTTTAAGGCAGAGCCAGGAAGGAATGTAACAGCCTCCTAACCACTCTTTCTGGTCTCTATGGGAGAACATGGGTGGAAGAGTGGTTTTGTGGGGGAAGATAATTATTGCCAAATGGCTTCTGGGATAGCCACTAATTTACAGAGACTATTTCAATTCTTCCTAGCCCACCTGTATGATTCAGCTACATTAAGCAAGAAAAGAAGCCCAGCTTGCTGAGTATAAGGTTAAGAAGGAAAAATACAGAAATGGCACCAGTCGCTTGTTCCCCCAGTTACCCATCTCTGATCCAAAGGGAGAAGATTCTCATCATCTGGGATTTCTTACTCAATATAGGCAAATATAATGGAGAATGATGATAACGAACATTTTCTCTGGCTGTTTTCTCTGTGAGTTGAGCTCTTCTTCCCAGATATCTGTATGGCTCACCCTGCCCTCCATTCAGGTCTCTACTTAAATAAACATCATCTAATTAGAGGAGATTGCTGATCACCCTGAATAAAAAGCAAAATCTCCTATGAACGCTCTAGCACTCCCTACTCTGCTTTTTCTCCATTGTATTTTTTGACAGAGTGTGTGTGTGTGTGTGTGTGTGTGTGTGTGATTGTCTTTTTAAGTGGAATAGAAGTACCAGAAAGGCAAGGACTTTGTTTATTCACTGCTGAATCTCTCTCTCTCTCTCTCTCTCTCTCTCTCTCTCTCTCTCTCTCTTTCTCTCTCTCCCTCTCTGTCTCAAACAGTGTTTGGCACATGTAGGCAACCAGTAAACATTTGTTAAGTAGATGAATAAATGCAGGATGAAGGTCAGTTGCTCAGAAGATTGATCTTGGCTAGACGAAATTATGCAGGAATCATCAGGATAAAAATAGTATCCAAATCATAAGAGTAGATCAATTTTCTCAGGAAGAGAATACAGAGTTAGAAAAGGTCCCTGTGGAATTCCAACATTTACCAACCTCTAAATGATGATCTGTGGGAGAAGAGCCTGCAGCAGAGCGAGAAGGGGCAGTCAGAAGCAGCAGCAGCAGAATGGGAGAGTCAGAGAAGCCAAGGGAGGAGGAGGATTGTGAAAGAGGGGTCAACAGACACAAATGCAACCAAGAAGACAAATAAGACAAGTTCTAGAAAGTCTCCATCAGATTTAGCAACCAAAATGCCATTTGTTACCCTTACTGAGAGCAATCTGGGGGAGAGGGGAGGATGAGAGCTGAATTTCCAAGGACTTGAGATGAAAGACAAGAGAGAAGAGAAAAAAAAAAAAAAGCAGTCAAGGGAAGTACCTAGAGGGATTTTGGGCTCAGGAGAATTGTTTTTCTTAAAATGGTGGAGGCTTGAACAAATTTAAAGGTTGGTGGGAAAGACACAGTAGAGAGGAAGAGGTTTGAGATAAGAGAGAGCAAAAAAATAATCAATACCAGGAGATCTCTGAACTACAGGAAGGGAGGCTTCCTTTTTCAGGAAGCCTCTTCTGACCTCTCCCTACCCCTCTTCCTCTCCATCCTCCTCACTACAGCCTGGGTAAAGTGTGCATAGGTCTGTTATCAAACTTATCCAGTGGAATTGCACCTCTGTTTCTGTCACTGTCATGCCACTAGGCCCTAGCTCCATTAGGAAAGGGACAACTTCTGATTTACCCTTTTATCCCCAGGACCTAGCACAGAATCTGGTACATAATAAATAATAGATCTCTGATGAGAGAATGAGTGAATGAATCAACGAATCAATCAATCAATCAATCAATTAACAAAGAAGTGGATTTATGGAATGAAGGGCTCAACACGTATATATTGAATGCCTACTGTATGCCAGGCTCCACTCTGGGCTCTGGTAATTCACCAGTGAACAAAACAAAGCCCATGAACAAGTGAATTGAGGAAAGACACAAGAATGTGGATGAAAAAAATAAAAGCAAACTTCAAGCAAATGAAACATGAACCAGCACTTCATAAATTCAGGAATGTTGACATTTTAGAAGGGACACCATGCATCTTCACAGCCAATTCGTTTCACATGTGAAGGCATAATTTACTTACCATTTATAAGGATTCATTACAGTCTTGCTTCCTCATTTCCTGTTTTTCATGATACTTGTAATCTCTGAATCACTTGCTTGAATTGGTCTTTCTCCATAAACTTTCAAAAGTGCATTTCCCTGCCTTTCCAGTTCTTTACCAAAAGAAAGACATAGATTCAAGCTTTCGTGGGACAGTGGGATTAAAGTCTTAACTGTGGCTTATTCCAAGTACCTTCCCAGTCAAGAACCCAGTCTTCATTGTGTTCTCCTACAGGAATTAAATGGAAAAGATGGGAATGGAGGTACAAAATCAGCCATATAGGCATTCCTGTGTAGGACAACAACCAGTAAAGGCAGGGCTTGAGGAGATATTGCTCAAACATTCCCAAATAAGAGTGCCTATGTTTGAATTATTAGTACACGTCCAAGAACGCCCCAAGCCCCATAGACAGGAGGGACTGAGGCATCAACTCAGGACAACACTACCGTAATGCCAAGAAGGCATTCTAGATCACTCATACAAGTGACACAAAAGTTATCCAAACAAAATATAAGATAACATGGCAGTCACTGTGGAGTATTTAAGAATCCACGTCCTTAAGTTTCCTAGATATCAGGTGCCTAACACTTGTTTTCTCTTTACTAATTTCCCTTTCTGTGGGTCATATTTGCAAAATTAAGAATTGAATCCTTTGTTGGCTCTTTTTACTCTGAAACCCAGTTTCTAATCTTGGTTTGGCCCTTTACTGTTGTCCAATTATCTCTTCCCCCAGTGATATTATCCAATTGAATAATCACTTCTGTATGGATTGCTCCCAGTTCTTTGGTCATGAGATCAAACATTCATTGTTATCTTCCAGCCAGATATTTGGATGTTTCTCCAATAACACAAAGCAAACATGCTCGAAACCAAACTCATCCTTTTCCTCTACAAAACCAGTTCTTCCACACAGCTTCCTAGCTTCTATTAATGCTGCCACTGTTCCACTACCTAAAATTCTTAATCATCATTGACTCCTTCTTCCCACTATGTAAAATTCTCAATCACCATTGACTCCTTCCTCCTTTTATCTCTTCCTTCCATCCATTCTTAAATTCCGTTGAGAGGTTCTCTAAGACCCACTTTCAATGTACCATTCCCATCCGTCCTCCTAAACATTCAACTCCTTTTATTCTGCCTCCACTATAGTACAAGTTCTTGTTTCTTCTCAACTGGATTTTTGCAAACACTGTTACTAGGGGGAAGAATTTTCACAACCAGATAGATTTGTATTTAAATCTTGGTTTCATCTCTTTCTGATTTTGTGATCTTGCACAATTTTCCCCAACCCTCTAATCCTCAATTTGCTCCATTAAATGGTGGTTCATTTCAGGAGTATTTAAAATAATATAAGTTAAAGTGCCTAGCAAATAATTGCTCCAAGGATCAATGACTCGTCCCCTAAGAAAGTGCTCTGATCGTGTCCTTTCTATACTTATAAACCTCAAATGACCTATCATTTTCTACAAAAACAAGACCCAGTTATTTATTTGCCCTTTACAATATCACCCAAGCTACTTTCCCAGCTTTCATCTTCCAAACTGGCCTTCTCAATCTTCCCCAGATACACCCATGTTTTTACTATGTTCATCTTTCCATCTGATATGATTTTCCAATGAATCTCCACCAGCCAAAATTCTACCTGTCCTTTATTTTTATTTAAAAAAATTTTTTAATGTTTACTTATTTTTGAGAGACAGAGTGCAAGTGGGGGGGAGGGGCAGAGAGAGAGGGAGACACAGAATCTGAAGCAGGCTCCAGGCTCTGAGCTGTCAGTGCAGAGCCCTATGCAGGGCTCAAACCCATGAACTGTGAGATCATGACCTAAGCCAAAGTCGGACACCTAACTGACTGAGCCACCCAGGGACCCCTCTACCTGTCCTTTAAAACAGAACTCAAATGCCACCCTCCCCATGAGGCCTAATTTTGATATCAAAATATGTGCTCTGCTTTTGAATCCCCACTTCACTTCCTTAATATCTATATTATGGAATTTATCCTATTCTGCTTTATGTTATGTTCACAAGCAGCTTTGTTTTATTCTAGGTAGAGTACTGCAAGCTGTCTAACTTCTTATTCATTTATAAATGAATAAATGAATGATCTCCTGGGTTCGTGAGCTCAAGCCCCACATCAGGATGTCTGCTGTCAATGAAGATCCCACTTCGGATCTTCCATACCCCTCTCTCTCTCTGGCCCTCCCCTGCTTGTGCTCTGTCTCTCTCAAAATAAATAAACTTAAAAAAACAAAAAGAGAAAGACTATGTCCCTCGAAGAGTAACATTTGTCGGTTAGAATACAAATTCAACAAGAACAATCATTTTTTCTATTTTAATCAATGATATAACCTGAGTACGTAGAACTGTGCTTAAAATATACTGACTACCCAAAAACTATCTATCAAATGACTATAATCCAAGATTATTCTTTGAGCCAAGAGAAATTCCCGTATAATCCAATCTTTTAAAGCGATACCAATTAGAAACGCCTCAGCTCTGCAGAGTCTCCTCATCCCCTATCAGGGACATCATATCATGTATGATTGACAGGACATGGCACCAGGTGCCCATCCAGAGAGAGCACACAAAGAAGAAAGCCTGACCCACATGAGCTCAGGTGCCCTTGACCAAACAGGCTTCTTTAAAGCTGCCTGATATGCTCCAGTTGCCCAATATGCACCTTTCTATCTGGCTTAGACACCAGGTCTGCAACTTGGCAGGAGCATAAATTAAAACCCGAGAAAACAATCACAGGAACACCGGCCTCTGAAGTCAAGGCCAGGCAGCAGTTCGATTCGGGCCCTGATGTCGCCACCCTCTGCTTCAGTCAGAATCCTGAGAGGAATCGCTTGCCAGCCCAGAGTCAGAAGAACACTGCTCGGTTGCTGGCCGGGACCCCTAGGTAGGCCACAGACTCCATTTTGCTAGCTCTGACAAAGGCTGACAAAGCCTTAAGCTGTGCCTATGGATCTACCCGGTTCTGCTCCCTGTGGGGTTAAGCTGAGAGGAAAGAGGGAGTGGGGGGAGAAACACCTTCAAAATCAGGCAGCTCCAGTTCTGAGTGCTGAATAGCAGAGCAGCTGTGGACATAGCATAAGCCTCCCTGCCTGCAGATTCCTTATCTCTAAAATAATACCTACCTTACAGCATTGTTGTCAGAAAGAACAGTAATATATGTAAAGCACCAGACTCCTAGAGATTGCTGTTGGTGCTATTACTATTATTAGATGAGAGAATTAAAGAAAGTAACCACGGAGGTGAAGCCAGCATTCCTAATGCAATCCTAAGAATTCAGCTTCACTAATTGTCTAGAATAAGTCTCATTTGTCCCTCTCATAATGACAGATTTCCAAGAAAGTAATCAAGTGTCAATACCAAGCATTCTAAAACCCACTGACAATGAAAACTTCCAAATGAATTTCAGGACCTTACTCCTGGCAGAAAGTTCATTAGCTTGCCCTCATTTTCCCTCACCCTTTGAACCTCAAGACTCTTAATGAACGGTCCCTTTGAGGTCCCTATGCCTAAGTCACGGCCACTTACAAGGATTGCCCCTCTTCTCAGTAGTTTGCCCACATCACCCCCTCCCACCACTAACACACACACACACACACACACTCTCAGTCATGCTGACTGTTCCCCAGCACCTACTCAAACACATCCTGCCCTCATTCCTGTGGCTACCGGGGCCCCAGAGAGGGGAAAGGCAGAAGGGACTTTTTTCCCCCACAGCAGCCACCATCTGACAAAATGCCAACCAACTTGGCAATCACAGCAACTGCACACTAATTCACCTGTCACCCACTGTTCTCACTCTTTAGGTAAGGAAAGTACCTGGTCTAACTGCATCTGAAATACATACTTTCTGAAGTTTACCTCTTGTATCTTGTATCTTATGCAGACCCTGAGTATGTAAATGACCTAGATTACTAAATGCTACATTCCCCTGCCTAGCCCCTACCTCCCGGAGTAACATTTTGGATGATGTAGTCACAGTTGAATTGTCTAATTTTCTTGAGTTTCTTGTCTGATTCTATGATACCAAGATTAACACGAATTCAGGAATATTCTTCCCAATGGCTCTGGAAGGTAACATCTTAGCTTTTCAACTCGTAGTTGAAGTCTAGTGGAGTTGGCCTCTGGAAACTAAAACTGAAACGGAGGAACTGATTGGCATTTGACTTACCCACCATGTCCTATAGCATCTGCCTTATTTTGCTCATTCCCAACTTTCACGGAAATTCCTCAAAATTGCCGAGTTTCAATCACTTTGTCTCCTCCTCGCTACAACTCCCCCCCCCCCCACGCCACCAGGGCCCACATCATTTCTCATAGGTTTATTGCAAGTACCTCCTAACTCCTGAGTCTGTCTCCAGGCCAACCCCGCTTCAACCCATGCCTCTCTCATACAATCTTCTTAGCAGAGCGATTGCTCCGTACACCGGCTCTTCCTAAATTATTACATTACTTACAAGCTCTTAATGGCTCCTATTGCCACCCACAATTCAAGCTCCTATGACCAATCAATGGAGCCCTCTGTGATCTCATCCTCAGCACCCTCATCTCTTGCCATAGGCTCCCGGTGTCCTGTGCTGACTATCAAACACACCCCTCTGTTTCCTGTCTTCCTACCTGCAGTTCTCTGCCCAGAAAAGGAACATACCTCCTCACCTACCATCCAGCCTGGAAAGCTCTGAGCCCTCTTTCAAGAATCTTCTCAGGGTGCCTGATGGCTCAGTCGATTGAGCTTCCGACTTCGGCTCAGGTCATGATCTCGAGGGTCATGAGTTCAAGCCCCACGTTGGGCTCTGTGCTGACAGCTCGGAGCCTGGAGCCTGCTTCAGATTCTGCGTCTCCCTCTCTCTCTGCCCCTAACCCACTCACGTTCTGTTTCTGTCTCTCTCAAAAATAAATAAGCATTTAAAAAAAAAATTTTTTTTTAAGAAGAATTTTCTCAAGCCTGACCTCATCAGCTAGAGATGCCATCTTCTTTCCTTCTGCCTCTACTCTTCCTCATTCTCTTATTTGTGCTATTGTATCTGTCCCACTGAATGGGTTTTGTTTGTTTCTGCCTTCAACTACTGGCCTATGAACTCTTTAATAAGAACCATGTCTCATTTATTTTTTGCTCCTTAGTGCCACACAAAATGTCCAGCACATAGTAGGCGCTCTATAAACATTTATTATGTTGACCTTGTCTGATTCTTTTAGGGAACAAGAATCTGTCCAAAAGTGACATCAGCTTGAAAAGACCAATATTGAAAGATTTATCCCTACATTAACTGGTTGGAGTATCATTTCATATTCCAGGAACATCTGAAATATCTTTTTTTTTTAGTATTTTTTTTCTTAGAAAGTCATCTCATTTTGCCAGTTTGAACAAGCCTGGAAATTTTGGTGTTTGTTTTGAAACTGGAAAGTGCTTCAAGAGGCACTTTGTGCACTTGGACAAGGTTGAGAAGAGACCCGCAGAGATGATTAAAGGCTGGAAAACAGACTAAGAGAACTGGAAGGGAAAGCTAAAGACAATTTAGTAATCGACGTCACGCATGTGAAAGGCTGTTATTACCAAGGAGGGTAACAAGCCTGTGATGTCCGTACCCTCAAAGGGGAAAGCAACAGGAAGTGAGGTGAGCTGCAGCACAGAAGACTTGGGTTAGATAGGGAGGAACTTTCTGGAAGAAAACATGCCAAACACTGAAGGATCCAACAGAAATGACACCTCAGGCTTTCCTTTCCCAGACATACAGAAACATAAGAAATATTTCCAACTGTCTGGAATGCTCCATGTGCAAAACTACCTACAGGCAGGCAAGGATGAAATTACAGTTGACCCTAGACCAACTCAGCAGTTGGGGCACTGACCCCCCCCCCCAGGCACTCACATATCCACACAAAACTTTTGACTCCCACAGAAACTTAACTACTAACAGCCTACTATTGGCTGGAAGCTTTACTGATAGCATATACAGTTGGTTAGCACATACTTTGTAGGTTATATGTACTATATACTGTATTCTTACAATTAAATAAGCTAGAGAAGAGAAAATGTCATTAAGGAAATCATAAGGAAGTGAACACCCACTTACAGTACTCTAAAGTATCTATCAAAATAAATCCACGTATAAGTGGGCCTGTGCACTTCAAACCTGTGTTGTTCAAGGGTCAACCGAATATAATTTTAAGGGACAGTATCCAGATGGCACATAGATTTTTGGCACTCAGAGCACACTTGGTCTGACAGAGTCTTTCCAACTCTAAAAGTTTGGAGAAAGTATCTCCGAGGAACTGAACTCAACTGTTACATTTCACTAAGCATTTACTCAGCCCTTTCTCCAGGCCGGCCCCTGTTTTAGATACCATCGTAATGACTAAGGCATAGCTTATTCCAATAGAGGAGAGAGCTGATTGTCTCCTATCCCTGGCAGGCCTCAGCTCTCAGCATCGGTCTGTTTCACACCGCACACACACATACGCTACACAGCAACCACCAAAGCGCTTGCATTTCCTCTGACTGTACTTGCCTCAGCGGCTCTAACCTCTGAGTCTTTACATGTGCTATTTCGTCTTCCCACTTCCTCACTTAGGAAACCCCTTCCTGTCCTTAAAGACATAGTTCATGTGTTAATGTTTTGTCAAAGCTACTACTACTCCCTCTCTAGATTATGACACTGCTTCATGATTTCTGGCCGCAAGCATTAAAACCTGACTTGAAGAGGGGCGCCTGGGTGGTGCAGTTGGTTAAGCGTCTGACTCTTGATCTCGGCTCAGGTCATGATCTTACAGTTTGTGAGCTCCAGCCCTTCGTTGGGCTCTGCTAACGGCACAGAGTCTACTTGGGATTCTGTCTCTCTTTCTCTCTGCCCTTTCTCTGCTCGTGCTGTCTCCCTCTCTCTCAAAATAAATAAATAAGCTTAACAAATAAAAAGATAAAAAAAAAAAGAAACTGACTTGAAGAAAGTCTAATAAAAAAAGAACTTCCTGGAGATACATCAGGGGCTCAACAGTAGTTGGAGTGGCAGGCTTGGAAATGCCCCAAATCCAAGGGAGTTAAAGGCAAGAAGCAGAGGGCACACTTGCCTCATAGCCAAAAATCAGAGACAGTATTCCCTCCACCTTAGTGTCAAAGTCTCAGAAGAAGGCTTGAATGGCCAGCCTTACGTTCCGTTACTGGCCTGACCAGCCTGTGGCTACATTGGAAATTATTCTCCCACTAATACACAATGGAAGAAAGCAAATTCCCCCAAAAGAAATTGGAATAGAGTGGAAGAGGAAATGCATGCTGGATCCCTCTCTCACTCATCATACTACAGCTCAGTCCTTAGTTTTCCTGCTTGTGTTCTTAGTAAGACTATGTATTTTCATCCCTATATCATACACTGTTGGGTACAGAGTCAGTGACGAATAACCTCTTAGAGACTGGATTCCTGATCCATATTTGTTGGTGATATGTGAAGGTCAGGACACTATTCATCTCTTTGCCTGCCAACTCCAAGCTCAGTCATTTTTTTTTACTATATCATAACATTAGCAGGGATGATGTGGTCATCTTTAACCCAGTCATCAGTTTCTTAACCTGAAGAGCATATTGTTTGTTTTCTTAACAAATTGATATCACTATCATAAGTCTTGGTTATGGCTGACAAAAGATAAGTCTCAAAATACTCACAGAATTGAAGACCATGATGGGCAAACAGAGTTTCAAGCATCCTTTTATCTTTAAGTCAAACTAAGCATCCATCAGACTTCTCAGACGATGCTATCCACAGACTGATTTTTCCCTATAGGAAAAGAATAATAAAAATAATACCAAAAGGTTGCAAATAAGTCTTAAACATAGTAAGTGATTATAATAAAATAGTACGTGAGTCTTTTTCCATGATCACCATCAGTCAGAAAAGAGTGACTCGTTTGGTAGATCCATTTCAGTACCACCAGGGTTCATTAAAAATGTCTATGCCCATTTAAGCCTGTGACTTTGCTTAGTTTGTTTAATCCAATTTAAATTTCATTCTGAATCATACTTGGCCCTGTACTGACGATTGCTTTCAATGAGATGAGTAAATACACACCTTATTCAACAGAAAAAAAGTCTTTGGGAATTCACTGGCAGCATTTAAAAAGTTCTGGATTTAGATCTTATAGATGACTAAGAGGTAAGTTGATATTTCCTTGGAGAAATTAACTTTGGACTCCAAACTTACACATTTATATGGCAACAGGCTCAGGAATGAGGTTCTGGGTTTTTCTTCAATAAATATGTTCGCATGAGGCTTTTATATTATCCACATTTTCTATATCACTAAAAAAGACAAGTCACATAACAAGAATTCTGCATATTCAATAGGCTGGACTACCTTCAGCATTTGGGGGAAATAATGTTCGCTAATATTAAGCAGCAAGATATTAGCAAGACTGTCACACGGGTTCCAGTTTTGAAGGTTTTGTTCAATCAAACATATTTTAAATTTGAATTTAAGATCAAAGGAGTAGATGGTAGTAATTTGTGCATGTTTATACCATGACTGCCCCCTTTCCATCCCATAGAATTCCACTTAAAAATCATTAAAAAGGCAGAAATGTTAGGACTCATTTATCAAAATCTGGATTTACTGGTTAGCTGCCCTCTGGATATGAAAGACTTGAAAGAAACTATCACCTAGTCTGAAAGTATTTGGACACTGCTTTTGTTGATGGGAATCTATGACAGTGGACCAGTCTGGTAACACTGAATTGTTTTTACTGCAGCTGTGGATTACCTGTGGTTTCAATGGACTACTGTGTACGCTTTGTTTACTTTATCCCTTCTTCCTGTTGGAGAAACAGCTGGAGAACAGACATCCTGCTGTTCAGAGCCTCAGGCCTTGGAATATTAACAGGAAGCCACAATAAGCATCTTCATTACTTCACCTGTGGCATAAATGGCAGAGAGAATGGAGCCCATCAGGAGGAATTGATTTAAAACAGAATGAAGCAGTTTGTGAACCATATGTCCCAACATCCAAGTAACTGCCACTGGCCTCATAAATTGGCTTCCTTCATGGAGAGTTCAACCAGGGGGAAGGGAAAAAGTCAGCTTCCTATAGAAAGAAATAAAGGCAGCCCTCAGTAGCCTGTGGCAATAAGTGGAATAAAATATTTGGTGCATTAGACCAAGAAGTTGTGTCACATAATTTCTGACAGTTGCTTTTAGCTTTTAACAAAAGATGTGGGGGTGGATGGTAGGGTTATGTGGATGACAGGGGAGGAAACTAACAGCCTTACAAGATACTTTCATGTGTTTTCCATCATGTATAATTACTCATCCTAAGGCAAGATGGATATTGCAAAAACATCATTCCAAATATCTTTCCAGGTTATTGGGAGGGCGGGGTGTAGAGATTGGGGGTGGGGAGATGCAGAATGGAGGAGAAGTGAGTATAAATCATCAGTGTCACTGTTCTCCAAATGAAGAAACCAGGGCAGGGAGGTTGTATGATCTGTTTAAGTCCACATCAAGAGGGTCAGAAATATTCCCAGAGGTAAAATTGTCTGGTACAGATCTATCTTCCCCTCTTATATATCGAGGCTATAAAAAATTGTTCTAGAAAAAAGTATTTTTCCTTAAACATAAAAAATTGAGCTCCTGGGGGTGCCTGGGTGGCTCAGTTGGTTGAGCAGGCCAACTTTGGCTTAGGTCATGATCTCGTGGTTCGTGAGTTCAAGTCCTACATGGGGCTTTGTGCTGACAGTGTGAAGCCTGCTTCAGATTCTCTGTCTCCCTCTCTCTCTGCCCCTCCCCCACCCATTCTCTCTCTCCCTCTCTCTCTCTCCCTGTCCCTCACTCTCTCTCTCAAAGATAAACATTTAAAAAGTAATAATAAAAAATGAGCTATTGAACAGAAGGACAAAAAGGGGATAATAATCTTGACATTTATTAGTGAGCACACACTGGAGCTCTCATCCTCCTGTACCTAGGAAACACTTATATACCGGCGGGCTAATCACTTTCTTAGAGCCTTCTTATGCATTCCTCCTACCAGCTTTGCTAAACTTCACTTAAAAAAGAGAATGCAACAGCACAAGCACAGAAAGTTGCCCTCAGAACCAGGATTCTAAAAATCCATCATACCAGAACACCCGGCTGGCTCAGTTGGTTAAACACCCGATTCTTGATTTCAGCTCAAGTCATGATCTCATGGTTCATGAGATCGAGCCCCGCATCGTGCTCCATGTGCTGACAGTGCAAAACCTGCCTGGGAATCTTTCTCCTTCCCTCTCTCAGCCCCTCCCCTGCTCTCTCTGTCTCACTCTCTCTCAAAATAAATTAATAAATATTAAAAAAAAAAAAACACCTTTATAAAAGTCCACCATATCATGTAATCACTCTGAGCCCATGAATCAGACAGACTGGCTGCAGCCCAGCTATCCCACTTTTGGTTCCATAAACTTGGATAAGTGCTGGAGGTTCCTGAATATGAGGAAATCCTCCATTTTCCAAAGAAGATTGAAAACTTTTCCTACCTACTAGGGTTATGTAACTTTCAGGAATGTAGATGAACTAACCAAATGTGCACTTACAGTGTTTCATTTATTAATTTAGTCACATACATACATCAAATCACGGACATATCAATTTAGAAAAAATTTTCTTCACTCTCACATCTCAGGAAACTGTTTTTGTTCAAGTTCTTAATATGCAGCATTGACATCAGTGCCCCTTGATGTCGTCTTCACGGCATATAACCTTCACCTCCAGGTGGGTTGTTTGATGCTGTCATCGGGACACTGTTGCCCAAACCACAATTACCCATTCACATCACATTAGAACAACTGCTTTGTTCATTCATCCTGTAGGTGAATATTTGCGCTGTTGTGTTCATTTAATGCAATATAATCACTGATACCTTGCTTTTAAAAGACCTCTTTTAAAGGCTCTTTGTGATGACATCCAACCCTTGCAATTGTGAAGTCATGACTCCACCCCACCCGTCACCAGAATAATGAATAAATCTTTGTCGTTTATTTTTGCCTCCTTTTTTGGGCATTATGAAGGTGACTTCTATCAGCTTTCGACACAAACTTTCTGAGGTCATCTCAGGCTTCTGTAGCTTTAAACAAGTTGAAGTCACAGAATTCAAGAGACTTTACAAAAATTGAACTGCAGCTGATCCCTTCCTTTCTGAGGGATAGGATTGGAAAAGGATATAAAATATAAAAATCTTATATTTTAGCACATAAAGTACTTAATTTCACTGAGCACCTGTTTCCTCCATTGTAGAACAGAGCTGATAATAGTACATTGCCTACAGAACGGTGATTGAGGATGAAATAAAGCAATTGTACCACAATGACATACAGTGCAGGGCTGTGCACCGACAAAGTAACCAGCATTATCAATGGCTACAGCCCCAGTCTGGGGTTCTACAAATAAAAATGTAAAACTTAGTGTGCTATGTCCAAAAAAAAAAAAAAAAAAAAAAAACCCACAAAGATCCAAAATGAAGCAGATGAGGACAGGTTAAAGGAACCCGGATTATTATTCCAAAGAGTGAGGAAAACAGTAATGCAACAAATTCCTAAAATAGACACGATTGTTACCCAGAGATTAATAAGTATTTCTGCTGTTCTTTCTTACTCAGTGAGATGGCCATGGTATGCATCCAAATGACAGCATAAAGGACTCATGTCATACAGAAGGAAAAATCTGTATTTAGTGAACGTTGTGAAAAAAAAAAATGGATCGTTTTCTATTAGAGACTATGAGGGATTTCAAAGACCAGGGATCATTTTGGTATCATTCTATCTAGAGGCAGTGTTCTTGAAGAATGATATTTCAAGGTCCTAATTAACCCTGTGTTTCTGCACATGGAGAGAAGCTACTACATGAAAGTAAAGCATAGGAATATAACACTAGTAATAGAGCATGTAAGCCAGGGTAGTCAGGGGTGGAGACTAAAGAGGTGTCATTTTCCTGCTGACTGCCTTGGGTATCAAGCAAATTTATTTTTTAGTGTCTCTCATCAGGAGATCTCTTTCTTTCCATAGATGGCTATTACTATTGGAAAAAGCATAAGCCTTGGAACTCTGTAGCCCTGAGTTCAAGCCTCCACTCTTCTTCTTACTATGTAACTTTGAACAAGCTTCTGAAACCCTTTGATAGTATATTTCATTATCTGCAGACAGTCATGAAAACATCGACATGAATGGGGCCGTAGGGGGAATGCAAGGAGATGTCTGTGAGGTGGCTAATCTCCGCATCTGGCATACCGTGTGCCATGTTGATTTTCAGTCTCCTCCAGACTGTGCTTCTGAATGTACTCCAGTTGCCAGAAGCTAAAATCATCACACCATTGTCAGCTGAGACCCTTACTGTTGGGGGAGATGCGCCCCTCCATACCTAACAAAGCCACAATATGGCCTGGTTTCATTTTAGGTAACAAATTCCTCAAAGATGGAACTTGACAGAGGTAAACAAACTTCAGCTCCGTCAGTGGCTTCTTATAAATTTTCCCACTCAGCTGCTGTGCTGAGAATGGTTCTGCTGTCTCCACATACTCTTGACGGAGGCCCCATTCTTGGTCACAGGAATTCCTTGTGGTTGCTACAAACGTCTCCACTGCCTTCTCTTCATCCAGGTATGAATAGATTGGAATAGTGTTAAACACTCTAGCAAGGTACATTAATTAGGGCAGGGATCAGCTGACATAACAAAAACACTCCAAAAACAGTGACCTGAATAAGACAAAAAAGAGAGAGAGAAAGGGACAGAGAGAGAGAAACCAAGAAACGACTCTTCTGTTGAAGTTTTATTTATTTATCTGACAAAGAGAGAGGGAGAGAGAGAACGTGGGGAAAGGCAGAGAAAGAGAGGAGAGAGAATCCCAAGCAGGCTCTGCACTGCTAGCACAGAGCCTGATGCAAGGTACGGTGCGGGACTCAACGCGGGGCTCGATACAGGGGCTTGATACGGGGCTCGAGCTCACAAACCAGGAGATCATGACCGGAGCCAAAGTCAGTCACCTAGTGGACTGAGCTACCCAGGTGCCCCAGGAAACACACTCTTAACTATGGAGAATAAACTGATGGTTAGTTACCAGAGGGGAGATGGATGGGGAGATGGGGGAAATGGGGATTGAGGATTGAAGAGTACACTTATCATGGTGAAATAAATAAATAAATAAATAAATAAATAAATAAATAAATAATAAATAGATAAATGATAGATAGATAGATAGGTAATAGATAAGACAGAAAATCTTTCTTTCTCATATAGTAGTTCAGGGGCAAGTCATGCAGGGTTTAACGGAAAGCTTTCCCATCCTCAAGACACAGCTTCCATCTCTGGGCCCCAGGCAACTTCCATGCAGTGAGAAGGGCAGACCAGGGAGCATACCACATACCTTTCTAGTTGCTAAACCCATAAGTCACACATACTTCAGATCACAACCCATTGACCAAAATGTAGTCACGTGGCCACACCAGCTACAGGGGAGCCTGGGAAACGCAGCCTCATGTTGGGGAAATCACGCACCCAGTAAAATCTCAGGAGGGGAGGGATAATGAATATGGGAACAAGACGATTAGCAGTGTGTGCTTCATAAAATTAAGGAGAGAAAGTTGTATGGATAATTTAACTCTTTATTCGAAGACCATCTAAATCTTGGAAGTACAGACAATCTACCTTTTCACCGGAAACTCAGTGTACCAGGGATGAATAAAGGGCGATGAGTAAAGACCCTAGCAACATAAATGGAGGCAGTTAGTATAAACCTTTTTGTTTATACAACAGAAACTTGAGTCATCGAGTCTTGTTGAGGCCAAGCTACATCTGGGAAAATCTGAATATGCTGACCCAGAAAAGAGTTGGAGAAAAGAGCTGTGTTGGAACAATGACAGCACTTAGCCTCAATCTTTTAAAAATTCAAAAGTTATGGGGAGGGCCCCCTGAACAAGCCTGGGCTAGCCTAGGAACTCCAAAAGAAGAAAGAGCCCCACTCTGACGCAGAGTTTATGGTTTATGAAACACCAGGTCAGATGAAGTGACAACACCCCCCATTTGACTGTGAGAAAGTATCTCTTGGGCCAAAGAATAGTAATTCCTATTTGCAGTCAAGAATGGGTTTACCAGATGCCATTTTGCAAAATCTTATGGAAAACTTTTCGAAACCACTTGAGAGGCTGTAGTGTGCTACTTGATCTCATTGTCTGAACTTCACATTTATTCCACTCCTGCAGAAAATCCAGAATATTTTATCACTAAGTGCTTGTCCATTAACTTTTTTAAAAAGACTGTCTTAATCCCATGAAGGTTTTCGTTAACAATTGCTTCTCTTCTTTGACTACTCACCTCCATCCGTTGCAAAGGGGTTTTCCCCATTTTTCTCCAACAAGAACAAGAGACGACACAGGACTTTTTCGATCTTTCGAGAACAAAGAGAAAACCTCCAAAACACAAGCAAACCAAAGATCGGCCCCAATCACTTGTTTAAAATCAATACAACTAAGAGGAAGTATATCCCTTAAACTGCTCAATAGAGGAACTGGGAAAGTTGCCATAAAAGTAAAATAAACAACCACTATCAGTTTTTTAAATTCTTAGGTAAAAAAATAAAAATCATTTTCTGATGGAAAAAATCTTGGACTAAGAAGCAAGAAAATTCAGTTTGGGTCCCAGATCAGCCAGCCAGTAGCTAACTGTGAACTTGGGCAAATCCCATAATGTCTTTGGACTTCAAATTTCTCATTTGTAAAATCAGGAAGTTGAAAGATATTTCAAAGGTCTTTTCTAATTTTAATAGTCCGTGAGTTTATGAAACTGCTAGTTACTGAATTTTAAAAAAATTCCAACATCGCAAATGTCACAGAATCATATTTTTTTTTCTCCTACTTCACACACAAATTTAGTGATGATAAATTCCCCCCAGCAATTGGGGGGAAATCCAGATTCTGAAGCCATCTTTAAAAGCTAAAATTCAAAAGAAAAAAGAGTTAAAAGAACTGAACTGTCTTTTAAAAAGCTCTCTAGCTTTTAGAGATGCATGTGTCACCTTATTGATTCTTTGTGCCAAGAGGGTATTTGGATCCCTTTTCCAACTTGGATTATTTGGATCCCTCCAAGTTTGGATTATTTATGATTCATATCCTGCCTCCAGTAAAATGTTTATAACAGGTGAGCTCCCCATTAACGTTAGTTTCAAAGGATTAAAGCTAATTATGGCATTGGTCTTGATTACACTTATGCTAACTTAAACTTGCCCTAGAATGACATTACAGTGAACTCCTGACTCCAGTCTCATCTCCTCCAGTGCCAGTCCATCCATGTTCTACATGGCCCCCAGGGCCCTTCCGAAACTACAGGTGACAGACAGTACTTGGCAAGTCCACAAGCTCCACTGCATGGAAGGCAAGGTACGCCATGATCACTGCACTCCTCCATGGTTTTGCAGGTGCTGCCTCCAATACCTAAAGTGTTGGTCCCAGGGTCTCTTTGTGGCTAGAAGGAAACATTAGTGCTAATTCTCAGTAGACCTCCCCTCTAGGCAGATGCAGTTCCAGAGGCCAGATTCAGAAAGCGGAAGGGAATTTTGTGCAAAGAGAAAGGCATCATCTTCTCTGCAGGGGGAGCAGAGCTGCCGTAGAGTATGTGCAGGATTTCAGAAAAAAATACTACACATTTGGACCAGGTGGCCAGGACCCTTCCCCCCTTTCCTACCTTCCCTATTCTCTTGCTGCCTGCCTTGTAAATCCCGACCATTATTAAGAATTGACTAAAATCTCACCTTCTCTGGGAAGGCGTCACTGTCTTCGCTAGAGAAGTTTTCTACTTGTGAGCCCACAGGAGTTCATGCCAACCCCTAATGCACCCCACTCTGTTGTCTCTGAATCTCCATTGTACCCCCTTCATTTCTGCCTATTAGGACTATTGGTTTGTTTGCTGTTTCTCTGCAACAAATCATAATCTCCTTATGGGTAAAAAAGTGGTAGTCATCTCTACCTGGATTGCCTAGGATGAGGTCTGTTCACTTCAAGCACTTAGTAAATGCCTGTTTAGAGGAAAGTTTGCCTTGTCAGTGTTCAAGCACTTGCAGCATTTAAAATCCATATAACCCAACACTTCAACAGTAGCATCAAGTGTTGGCTTATGTCCTAAATATATCAATTATACACCCCCATTTTCCTTCTCAAAGAAAGTGGATTAATAATCTATGTCATTTTTTTTTTGAGTTGGGAATTAATGTTTGGAATGAAAATACCACAGAATATGCCCTAATATGACCCTGAATACAGTTTGATTTTTTAGAAGTTCAGAACTAATTCAGAATCCTAGTGTTCCTTAGTGTCTTCACTGTGAACATGCAATTGTGGGAGCACCAGTTAGGACTAGTAAAAACTACACCCAAAAGATGGTGAAGTGGAAAGTTGAAGCCCTCTGGGTTGTAGATATTTGTAGTATAGTACTGCTATAACAGCAGTGAACTGCCTACATCTTGACTTGAAAGAGAAAGGGAAAGAAAACTTCTATTTTGTTAAGTCACTCTTACGTTGAATATCTGTTCGTCATAGCCACACACATTTAATGTTTAGCATCAGCGTAGAATTGTGATACCAAGTGTTAAGCATGTAGATACTGGAGACCAGCAACCCAACGCAACCTACCCAGCCAACCAATCTGTAGCCCTAGGCCTGATGTCTAAAACTTCAAACTATTGCTTCTTATCCCCTCTAATAAATAATCATGAAAGAGATTAGTTGCAGCTAGTACTAACCATTTGCAGAAATGGGAGTGAATACAGTTTGTCTATGGTTTGCAATCTAAGTTACTGGAAAAGCCTATTAAATTTGGAGCCTTTTAAGAACAAAAAAGATAACTGTGTCTATATCCAAACTGAACGCTTTTAAATGCAAATTGTAGAATTGTAGACTTGGAAGAGAAATCCAGTTTTCAGCCTTTACCCTATGAGACTTCTGTCAGACCATGGGAACCAGCCTAGCAACAAAGATCACATTCAAGGTGTTGCCTTCCCATCCAAGCCCGTGTTCTAGGTAACCATGAAGGATAGTGTTATAGACTGAATTGTA
Organism: Herpailurus yagouaroundi; assembly: GCF_014898765.1. Lineage (NCBI taxonomy): Eukaryota > Metazoa > Chordata > Mammalia > Carnivora > Felidae > Herpailurus > Herpailurus yagouaroundi. Next base: position 30,807,068 of record NW_024412413.1, on the reverse strand, counting down.
TTCCCTAGAATTTACATGTCGAAGTCCTCTCGGAATGTGACTAAATTTGGAAATAGGGTATTTAAAGAAGTAATTAAATTAAAGTCACTAGTGTGAGCCCTAATCCAATGTGACTGGTGTCCTCATAAGAAGAAAAGATTAGGATACAAACAGGCACAGAGGGAAGATCGTGTGAAGACAGAGGGGGATGGCCATTGACAAGCCAAGGAGAGAAGCCTCAGAAGGAATCAACCGTGCTGACACCTTGATCTTGGACTTCTAGCCTCCAGAATTAAGAGAAGACAAATTTCTGTTGTTTAGGCCGCCCTCTCTGTGGTACTTTGCTATGGAAGCCCTAGGAAACGGATATAGGTACGCAGAGTAGTAAGCAAAACACAACAGTCAATAAGTAAAAGACAAAGTCTTCAGATTTAAAAACCACGTGTAAATGAGTCCTTGGGCTTTGCTTACTCAAAGGAGTACTAACTGGAAACAATAGACCAGATACTTACTAGTTTTGTAAAGGAATTGTATTGCCAAAGAAACCACAGGCCTAGCCTGACAAACCTTGTGATCATTCAAGCCCTAAAGCAACCCCTGGAACCCAGATCCCCCACCAGCAGGAAGGAGGCTGAGAATGAGAGCAAACTGTCCAAGGGCTGCTTCAGATGTGGTCAGGGAGGATAACAGAAGAAGAGAGGTCCTCCCAGAGAGTCAGAACCAAGAGCTGACAGATGCTAAGCACAAGATTTAATCCCCCTCACCCTTTCCCCATTCTGGTCCAGCAGGATTTGATAACTAGCACAGCCTCATGACTGAGATGGATTTGCATTCCCTCCTTTTCCAAAAAGGAGTTTTTGCTACAGTTGTTATGTTACTACCCCACTGAAGACTATTGGGTGAGATGGAACAAGGAAGTTATGGACCTAAAAGGAACACTAGTCTGACCTTATAGAAGGGCCAATTATCACCCTAAACCTTGAGTTTACTGCAATAACTGGACTGGGTTTTGAAAGAATCCCTTGAGAAAGAGAGTAAATATAGTCTAAGCGTGCAGAGGAGATACACATAGCTATTTAGGTTTCCCCCCCTGGACAAACCATGGTAGAAATTGTTGAATATCTCTCAATTCATTCTCTACTCCTTCCTCATCATTAGAAGTCCACAGTTTTAGCTAGGTACATGCAACTAGGTATAGATAGGTGATTAAGCTGTGACCAATGAGATGTAGGCAGAGATGACGTATGTAACTTCTGAGATGTGTCTTTAAAGGTAAGGAACATGCCTTTCCTCATTTCTCTATCTTGTTGCATGGAACGAGAAAGTAAGACCTGTGTTCCGTCCATGAGGATGATGGTCATGTATCCAGTTCATCAACCCGGGTGAGATGGACAGCTGGAAGCAGCCTGTGTTCCAGATGACTCAGAAGCCATCATTTTAGCCTCTATGTCTATACTTTTATATCAGAGAAAAACAAATGCATGTCGCATGTCGGCCACGATATATGGAGGTTCCTGTTATTCACAACAGAACCGATAGCCCAACTAATAGACTGATCTTAAGTGTCTCCTTTTATGGGTACACCTGAAAAAAAGAAAAAGCAATGAAAGAATAAGAATCAAGGCAGAAAACTATCATGACTCTTCATTCCAGTTCCCCTGACCTTTGAGGGAATGTGTCACTCGTATTCTGCATACGTGTACAGCAAATGAGTCTGAGAAAAGCAAAGGAGATAGAGTAGGAAGTTGAATAAAAAAATGGAAAAGTTGTACAGAGGCTGGATGAATGGTTTAGAAGCTGGCCAGTGTGACTCACCTCCCTGAATGCTGTCCTTACGGTGAGTCAAAAGGGAAGATGCTGAGAAAGATGGAAAAGAAATTCAGACCTGCATCCTGAAATGGACTATGCTAATTTTCCCAATTATCCAGGTCCGTCTTTAGCCACAGATGATCTCAAAGTGAAATGATGACTTCCGTAAATTTTTAATTTGCTTCTGAGACAAAGGAAAGAGAAATGGTATCTTGTGTGAAAAGTTCTCATTGGTGCACACATGCTCGCCCAGGAGGGCCATGGTTCCTGCCCACACAATTCCCATTTCTATTAATGAGAACTGTGTTGATAAAACTCCAGCCAACATATTCCATGATTTAGTGAGGCTGCTAGCCTATGCAGTGCGTAGAAGCAGTCTTGGGGATATCACAGCAATTGTTACAGCAAATAACGAGTGCCCTCATCCGTAATAGATTTCCATAATCATAGAGCCCCTTAGCCAAAGCATTTTGAGGGACGTATTGTTTAGCCTGGCAATTTGGTAATAGTAACTGCGTAAATCAGTGAGTGTTTGGCTGTAACGTTCTTGAGTTATAGGTAGAGGGAACAGAAGAAATTACCTGAATTCAATCAGAAGTCACCGCAATGACCCAAATAAACAAATGTCTTATTCTTGCCCACTACATACATTCACCACATTATTTTTGCCCCTAGCAGCAGGTCTGGTTGAGGCCCAATTTAAATCCCTTATACATTATAATTTCCTGATAAGTGGGGTAAAGAGCACACAGTCTCGGTCATCTGCTAAACATGTGACATGGGGTGTAAATTCATTTATTTGAACCTTAATATTAAAGGACTTTCTTGAATTTAAACCATCCAATACCAAGTTATGACTTCAATCCAAAACAGACATGCCCTGGAGAGTTAAGAGACCTTTTCAAAGACAAAGAGGGCTTCTAACCTGCTCACAATTAGCCATTAGGTGCTACTAGGGGCTGTTTAATTGGGACTGCCACTCTCAATTAATCAGCGACAAGTGAACAGAAGAGTGAGTAACCAAAATTTGGTACACATGCTACCAATTACTTCCATTAGGGATTATAATCAGATTGTATGTTTTCCTTTGATTTTTCTTTCTTCCTAGCTCCGAGAAGTTATGTAAATTAAAGTAGTGCGGGAAAGGAGATTAAACATAACTGTTTCCTTCCAAGTGTAAAAGAACCACTGCCCTGAAGCTCCTATACGTCTTCAGCTGTGATAGTCCCGTGTGAGTTCCGGCATTTGCTCTGCAGTGGAATTTATCAGAATTCCATCTAAGTTCCTCAGAAATAACCAGGTGAGGCTCTTTGTGATTCAAACAGGAGGCTCATTCCTTTTTTTTCTTCACTGAGCAATAAGAGAGATCATTTAGCCAAGGGACAAACTTTCCCTTTTGCCCAATAAAAAGCAAGCATATTCAGTTTCTCTGCTATGATTCACTAGGTTTCTGATTGGCAGTGTTTTATTGGGGAGATGGAAGGGGAGAGAAAGGGAGGCCTCAATGATGATGCATCGAACTGAAAAGATCTTTGGCTTAAAGCTGCATTTGGAGCTGATTAAAATAGCTATCCCCCCAGAACTGCACTTTAAATTTTAACTCCCAGGATCAGACAGCTTTAAAATTTATATTTAAATGTGTGTATTTAAATATACATATTTAAATGTACATACATATTTAAATACAAATTATTTTTAAACTTTTGGGTTGTACAAAGCCCTTGATGTAAATTGATCATGAATGAAAGATAAACTTTAAAGAGAATGTGTACAGGATGTGACCTGATTACCACGAAATATTAACCTTGCTTCATATTTTTATTTGTAGTAAAAAGAAACTACAAGAATCCAGATTTATTTGGAAATTGTAATTTTTTCCCTCTTTAAATATCATCCAGCTCTTTCTAGATTCTATTAAAACAATTGTCTTCCTATGGTTGCGTTTCTGGTGATTCTCCCTAAGAGAATTTGTATGACTTTAAACTGTTCCGGGGCGCCTGGGTGGCGCAGTCGGTTAAGTGTCCGACTTCAGCCAGGTCACGATCTCGCGGTCCGTGAGTTCGAGCCCCGCGTCGGGCTCTGGCCTGATGGCTCAGAGCCTGGAGCCTGTTTCCGATTCTGTGTCTCCCTCTCTCTCTGCCCCTCCCCCGTTCATGCTCTGTCTCTCTCTGTCCCAAAAATAAATAAAACGTTGAAAAAAAAAAATTTAAACTGTTCCTTGGATCATGGAGATACCTCAGTGCGCAGCTGATACAAAAGTTACATAACTTTCCATGACTGGCCTTTCTGACATTTATTAAGAGTGCTGAGAATTTGAGTCTTCTAATTATGAGCAGGGTCAAATCAAGAGCTCATGCCCTTTTCAAGGACAGAGACAATTATGTAAATCAGCAGTCTGCAAAGTTCTTTAAGGGCCAGATAACAAATATTTTAAGTTTTCCAGACCACACGGTTATTGCTACAACTACTAAACTCTGATTTCATGCTGAAAGCGGCCATCGAGGATGTGTAAACAAATGAGTGTGGCTGCATTTTAATAAAACTTTATTTACAAAAACAGAGTGCAGGCTAGATTTGGCCCTTGGAGTCTATAGTTTGCTGATCCCGGTTTTAGCCCTACGAAATAATAAAAATGTTGATTGACATGTCCTACCCCCAAATTGTTAGTAAATCTTATACAGGTCCCAGAAATGTGATTTTTTTTTTTTTTAAAGCTCCCACAGTTGATCCTGATTCAAAGTCAGATTGTTGATTTCTTGGTCCAGATAACAGCCCCAGGTTCTCCAATAACCCTCTAATATTAGAATTATCACCAGTATATTAATCAGGGTAATTAATGCTAGCTGCTACAACAGCAAACCCCAGATCTCAGTGGCTTCATCCAGTAAGAATTTATTTCTCTCTCTTAACACTATGCTCTATCTTAGCGCTATGCCATCTGGAACACTTAGAAAAAAGAAATGGAGGAAGCATGCCAGCTCTTAGATGTCAGCACAAAAGAGACACACAAAGCCTCTTCTGCTCACAATTCATTGGCTAGAACTTCACCTGGCTCCAAACTACCTCCAGCCTACCACAAGGGAGGCGGGGAGAGAAAAAGGAGCAAGTTGGGGCGCCTGGGTGGTGCAGTCGGTTGAGCGTCCAACTTCAGCCAGGTCACGATCTCGCGGTCCGCGAGTTCGAGCCCCGCGTCGGGCTCTGGCCTGATGGCTCAGAGCCTGGAGCCTGTTTCCGATTCTGTGTCTCCCTCTCTCTCTGCCCCTCCCCCGTTCATGCTCTGTCTCTCTCTGTCCCAAAAATAAATAAACGTTGAAAAAAAAATTAAAAAAAAAAAAAAAAGGAGCAAGTTAATATTTGGTGAGCTCTAACAGCCTCTGATACACCTGCCATGTTTTTTATCTGACTCGTCATCTGTAATTCTGTGATTCCACCTGCGTCCTCCAAATCAGATGGTCCAAATCAGACCAGATGCTCAAATAATGCTTGCCCATCCATTAAACTCCTAGCAACTCTGGAATAGACAACTTAACGTCCAAAATATTGCTTACATCTAGCTTTGGGCAAAGGTTTAATTCTTGCAAGTCTGGAGTAGAGCTGATTTTTATAAATCAACTTAGGTTTTTGGGTTGTTTCTGTTTTTGTCTTTGTTTTTATTAACCAGAAATTCATTGCGTGAAACTAGGACTGTTGGGATTTCTGGCTTCTGAGTTGGACATACACAGCCAGGTGTCATAGCAAAAGAAAACAGCAGTTTGGCGTTTCATGAATCGTCCTCATATTTGTAGTTACAAAAGTCAGATGTTGGCTCGTTTAAGTAATACCATGTGTGGCCATGACACTCCATGTTAGAAGGGTAGGAAGTAAGGCCGACATTGCCTGCTCTAATCCAGTAACCAGGGCTGGTTTTCAAACGTAGGGGAAAATACTTGACTGGGAGGTATCTGCTTAAATATTTACTGACACAGATATCATTTCAAAAGTTATAGCCCTCTTAAAGGAAAAAGAAAAAAAAAATAACTCCCCCCCCAGAAGAAAAAGATAAAGAAATGCTATAGATCTCTAAGATGTTATGAGAGAAAAGTAAAATTTCAGGTAAATGCTAGAAAAACTGCATAAATATTTAAGAGGGCTGTGGCCTTCCCCACATAGAAACTGAGATAGCATATGAAACTATTCCTTGAAGAAGACTGAGGGGGCAAAGGAGGAAGAACTCGTGAAGTCACACTTTCTCACCAATGATAACTTATGGCTTAAATTGTCTACACCCATGATCTGCTCATTCAGACCAAAAAGATATGCTAATCAGCAAAAGGTAGTGTCCTTCAGTGCACAGCCCTTACTCACGATAAACTGTGATCTGAAGTATTGCACAAGCATGTTTTTCTCTAACAGACCTGGGAGTGATAACAAAAAAGTTGCTATTTAAACCCTGCCTTTTAACCTTTCATCTCAGGGCCGGTATCTGAATCCCTTGTCTATTAACCTGATAACGCCCTCACCACAGCTTGTCTTTCAGTTTTTCTGAATAACCAACCACCTAGGAGGAAGCACAAAGCACTTGCTCAGCCGCCATGGTGGTCTTTGGCTGTTCCGCCATCCCCAAAGGATCTCGGTGGATGGATGTACAGCTGCAGATACGACAGGGCTGTGTGTACTAATTTCAACTGTTGGACTCATTATCTAAATTCTGAAAAATGCTGCACAATTGTGCAAACACATAAAGCCTGGCAAATAAACTGCCTTCTTAAACATAATGGATTCTCTCAGATCCGTTCGCCAGGAAACTATATGGTACAAATAACGATTACAGCACCGTGGCTCATAGCCAGTGGCTTCCTCGGAATCTTCAGTCCAGTACCTTTTAAAGAAAACAAACAAGGTTGCTAGAGTATTACGCTGGGAAGAATACCCTTGTTTGTACAGGAAGAGTGGAGTTTTTTGTGAGATATTTTTTTCCCTTTGTTTCTTTCTTAGAATATTTACATGCCTGTAAACTCTTTATCTCACAATTACAGAAAGCTTGCATGTTTCATTTCCAGTAGAAAACAAGTCAATAACCCTTCAATAGATAAGGGATTGAAACTAAGCAATTATCTAATAAAAGTGTTTAAATTAAATTGCTAATTAAGACTAATTTCATATTAGAAATCAGGAGTTTATCATTCATCTATCATAATGCCTAGAACAAGTACATCATAATTACATAGTTTAGAGATATAATTTGTTGACTCATGTATGTTACAAATGCCCTTTCCCCTGATTTTAGGATCAACAGGAAGGTGCTGTGATTTTGCCATTTACTTAAGGCCACTGGATTCATAAGTCACAGATATTTAGAACAGACATGATCTTAAAGGATTATCTAATCACAGGTTCGCTTTACAGATGAAGAACAAATCTTAGAAAAAAGACAAAATCCAGACTAGATTTCTCCAGTCTAACTGTACCTGTTTCTCTTTCTTCATCCCCCATTTTCCAGCTGCACATCAATAAAAGAGGGTGGTTTATCGACGTATGCTTTGGGAAACTGGTAACTAGAAAGATGTTTGAGTGATAAGAATTCATAAGGACTCCTAAAGAAGCAAGAATTGTTGGCTCCAAAGTGACCCACTGCCATTGACAACTTTTCGCTCATCTGTTGAAATGTAGTTATCTTAAAAATAACATTTTTCACTTGTCCCTAATCCATTCTTGTTAACAGTGACACATGACTCATTGAGAAATTACTTTTGGCAGCTTCCAATCTCCTGGTGAATTTTTATAACTGCCTTTTACCGGGTCAAGGAGCAGCCATGTGTAACCCTTTGGGGCCATTACTGGGTGTAAACTCTGTGGCAACTGCACTTGCTACATCATACATTTAATTGGTTCAAGTCTAATACCAGGGAGACCAAAGTTAACATGCTCACAGACAGGATGCCTCATCACAAGCAGGAAAGAGACATAACAGCCCTTGGCTCCAAAGAGACTCACATCAGAGAACATGTAGATAAATGGGAACATATCCACTATCCATAGTACAGCTCTAACCCAAGAGCGTGATCTACTGACTGGGGGGCCCTTGCACTTTTATTTCTACATACAAAAAGTCTGCATACATATTTCCACAGAATTATACAAAATAGAATCCTTTGAGTCATAAGACTTTGAAGTTCTAATGTATTATCTCATAGTTGAGAAAAGAGATACAGGAAGTCTAAAGTATCCACTCAGGATCACACAAGTATTTGACGGTAGAACTCAGACAAGAACCCACTTCTCCTGATACTTATTCTAGTGTATTATTTTTCATCACACTATGGATCACAATAATTCTCTATTATTTCTAACAGGTTTGAGTGTTAAAAAAAAAAAAATCTTGTGGGGTACCTGGGTGGCTTAGTCGGTTAAGTGTCCAACATCGGCTGAGGTCATGATCTCCCAGTTCGCGGGTTTGAGCCCCGCATTAGACTCTCTGCTATCAGCACAGAGCCTGCTTTGGATCCTCTGTCCACCCCCCCCCCCCAACCTGCCCCCACCTCTCCTAGATGCGCTCTCACTCTGTCTCTCTCTCTCTCTCTCTCTCTCTCTCTCTCTCTCAAAAATAAATAAACATTAAACAATAATCTTGCGGGGCACCTGGGTGGCTCAGTCGGTTAGGCGTCTGACTTCGGCTCAGGTCATGATCTCTCACTCTGTGAGTTCGAGCCCCGCCTCAGGCCCTGTGCTGACAGCTCTGAGCCTAGAGCCTGCTTCAGATTCTGTGACTCCTCCCCTCTCTGACCCTCCCCCTGCTCGTGCTCTGTCTCTGTCTCTCGATAATAAATAAATGTTAAAAATAATAATAATCTTACATGATGGCAACATTTAGATTCCTAACTGTATTCTAATCTAATTTTAACCTATTCTTGAAAATTCTCTTCTATTTGAACAGTACTTTTGTGGCTTATTGCCATAACTTCTCTTTTTCTCTTCACTAAGAAACTAGTTTAAAACAGAGTGACAACTTTATCGCCCTGCCCAATAGTGTTAATAACGCCTGAACTAAAATAAAAATTGTTTTGTCAGGTATACAAGGGATATATTTTTAATTTCCTTTTAGAATGTTTTAAAGTTGATCTCCAAATAGTTACCTGTTGAAATATAGCTTATGCTCTCACTTTGAAAATTATTATGGGATATTTCTAAGGAAAAGGGAGGACCTGAATTGAAGATTGACTTTGAGTTAAAAAGGAAAGCAAAGAGGTAAGATCAAAGGCAAAATTGCCCCTAAGGGCTTCAGGATCTCTGGGGAAAATTGTTCTCTTCCCCCGAAATCTCATCAATTAGGAGAAAGCAAATGTACAGCTCTTTATTCAGCCAGATACAATCAAAGCATTGCATTCTGTATCCATGAAACAGGAATTTCCACAAACTGACAGAATGGTCTGTTTGGATATAAGGTCAAAGGAGTTCCTTTTACGTGTGCTAGAACTTCTGTTAGTACAGTTATCTTTATCTCTCTCTCTCTTTTTCCAGAAAGTGGATGATTAAGACTACCGTGCTGAAGACAAATGCCCCACTGAGTCACAAAGCTAAGGATGTCTGTAGTCACTGTCCTAATAGAAGTTTTTTTTGGGGGGGGGACGGGGGGGCGGATTTATACTTGTGCTGATTCACAGCTTCCCACACACTGAGGTGATGAGGAGAAAGTTTCCTCCTCTTCCAGTTAATTATAAAATGCATGAAACTAAATATATATACATATATATCTCATATGGTTATTTCAGACGTTGGACTCTCTGTATTTATAGAAATTAAGATTCCCCAATTAAATATATTTTACAATGAGTCATTTGGGGATGGAGGAAGATAGACTGTGGAGAGAAGAGAATACTCCCTCTGGTTTTCTATTTAAAAAAAAAAAAAAATCACAAAAACAAATGCAAACCAAATCACACAAAGATTATCCCAAAGGATGAATGGCACTGGCAAAGAGACCCAGCCGTGACGAACATTTAGACATATCACTAGTTAACATGCTCTTTCCTTCACAAGCAGCAAATCTTCTCCAGGGTAAGGGAAGGGAAACTGACATTTATTTAGGCCTTACTGTGTGCTGCGCCTGAGGCTTGTACTTACTGGATGCCTTTTTTAAACCCCCGTTTAAGCCTGTAGTGGATGATTCCCCACACTGTATACAGATAAGAAAGGCTCAGACAGGGAAAGGCGAACAACATATATTAACTACATTATGGACATTCTTTCAACAAAGAGTATTTGAATGATTAAGTCCACCTGGAGTCAGGAGATGTGAAAATAGACTGAGTTTGCCTAAAACTAAATCAACAGGGGTGCCTGGGTGGCTCAGTCGGTTAAGCGTCTGACTTTAGCTCAAGTCATGATCTCAAAGTTCATGAGTCCAAACTGTGCAGCATCGGGTTCTGTGTTGACAGCTCAGAGCCTAGAGCTTGCTTTAGAATCTGTGTCTCCCTCTCTCTCTCTCTCTCTCTCTCTCTCTCTGCCCCTCCCCTGCTCGCGCTCTGTCTCTGTCTCAAAACTACAATAAAACATTAAAAGAATTAAAAAAACGAAATTGACAAACCTAATATTCATGGCTCAGAGATACAAGGACTAAGGAAAGTATAAAACACCCATCTCAGTTTACCACCTACAGCATCAAGGATTATCAATCATGTACAGAATACATAAAAATGAACGAGTTGTTCAGACCCACATCTGTGTGTGAAACCATTCAGCGTTGTGCACTGTGCAGTAAGAGCAGCCACTGGTAATATAGAGCAATTAACTCTAAAGTTAAATTATGTAAAAGTCAATAAAATTAGGGGCGCCTGGGTGGCGCAGTCGGTTAAGCGTCCGACTTCAGCCAGGTCACGATCTCGCGGTCTGTGAGTTCGAGCCCCGCGTCGGGCTCTGGGCTGATGGCTCGGAGCCTGGAGCCTGTTTCCGATTCTGTGTCTCCCTCTCTCTCTGCCCCTCCCCCGTTCATGCTCTGTCTCTCTCTGTCCCAAAAATAAATAAAAAACGTTGAAAAAAAATTTAAAAAAAAAAGTCAATAAAATTAAAATTTAGTGCTTCAGTAACAGTAGCTACATATCAACTGCTCAACAGTCACTTGTGCTGAATGGCTACTGTGCTAGACAGCACAGATATGGAATACGATCACTGCCGAACATTCTCCTGGATTCAAAGCCTTCTAAATTAGGAAGAGAAATTAACACATAATCTTGTTTCAGAGGTTTGTGTTTTGTTGTTTTTGTTTTTGTTTTGAAAAATACTACTTTACGTCTCTATAGGACTCCCTGTTTCCCAAAGACTGGAAAAGATTATTTACCTGATCCATGCTAAAATTGCCCCCATACTGTGGTGAAGGAACAAGAAATCCAGAGAAGGTAAGTGACTGGCGAGGTCACATTTCAGCACCCAAGAGCAGAGGAGAATCTAGGTCTGTTAATCCAATATTTTCAAGGCATGGTGCAAAAATGCACACTCCAAAAGCAAATGTGGTTTTGTTTTGTGTGTGTGTTCTTTTTTAACGTTTATTTATTTTTGAGACACAGAGAAACAGAGCATGAACAGGGGAGGGTCAGGGAGAAAAGGAGACACAGAATCTGAAACAGACTCCAGGCTCTGAGCTGTCAGCACAGAGCCTGACATGGGGCTCCAACTCACGGACCGCGAGATCATGACCTGAGCCGAAGTCAGACGCCCAACCGACTGAGCCACCCAGGCGCCCCGCAAATGTGGTTTTGAATCCCAGCTCCAATACATACATACCAGTTTTGTGACATGGAGCACAAGAAGTGAAATACTTTTCTGGGCTTCGGTTTCCTCCTCTGGAAAACTGGGGTGATAACGACAGCCCTACACAGGGAAGCATCAATCACCAGATGGCTAACCGGATATGCTACCCAGTGAGAGAGCGGCCCTCTTCTTGGACATCGAGCAAGATTTTTCCTTTTAATCTTAATTGACACTTTTCTTCAATGTTATATGCTACAAATAGAATCAACAGAAGTGGTTCACAATTTAGGAAGCTGATTTTAAGCACGTTGACATTTCCAACTGTTATATATACTCTCCTCCCAGCTGCTGTATTTGTGTTACCTCAGAATTGTTGTCAAGTTTAAATGAGAGTTTAAATAGCATATAAATCTGACATGTATATGTTCCATGAATGCAAGTTCCCTCTGCACCTTCTTCCTCTGCTTAACTCCCTTTAAGCTTTCCAGGTGTCTGCTCATGGCACCACACAATTTAGGAAGCCTAGATTCTATCCGGAATGGACAAATGACTCAGCAAACTTGTTTGCAATCTGATAATGTAACATAATGTAACATATAGTTTCCATAAGAATATAGGTCATATTGGGGCTCCTGGGTGGCGCAGTCGGTTAAGCGTCCGACTTCAGCCAGGTCACCATCTCGCGGTCCATGAGTTCGAGCCCCACGTCAGGCTCTGGGCTGATGGCTCAGAGCCTGGAGCCTGTTTCCGATTCTGTGTCTCCCTCTCTCTCTGCCCCTCCCCCGTTCATGCTCTGTCTCTCTCTGTCCCAAAAATAAATAAATGTTGAAAAAAAAATTAAAAAAAAAAAAGAATATAGGTCACATATTACAGTAGAAATCAGTAGTGAAATAAGATTAACTCTTCAGAAATCCATTTACAGGAAGCTTTAAGAATGCACCTGTTCTGGGCACCTGGGTGGCTCAGTCGGTTAAGTGCCTGACTGGCTCAGGTCATGATCTCACGGTTCATGGATTCAAGGAATCTGACAGCTCAGAGCCTGGAGCCTGCTTCCGACTCTGTGTCTCCCTCTCTCTCTCTGCCCCTCCCCCGCTTGTGCGCTCCCTCTCTCTCAAAAATAAATAAACATGAAAATAACAATAATAATGTACCTCTTCCACATATTGATTATCCAGCTAATGGAGATGTATGTTCTAAAATGTTTCCTCTATTTGATTTAGAAAAGCATCATGGGGCGCCTGGGTGGTGCAGTCGGTTAAGCGTCCGACTTCAGCCAGGTCACGATCTCGCGGTCCGGGAGTTCGAGCCCCGCGTCAGGCTCTGGGCTGATGGCTCAGAGCCTGGAGCCTGTTTCCGATTCTGTGTCTCCCTCTCTCTCTGCCCCTCCCCCGTTCATGCTCTGTCTCTCTCTGTCCCAAAAAATAAATAAACGTAGAAAAGCATCACAGGATGACCCTAAAGTAGGATTATCTTCCTAATTTTGTTGGGTTCAGGACATTAAACTTAATCTACATGCCCTAGGTCAATGATTTATAATTCTAGGTCAGCTCTGAATTCTTTGAGCAACTCCATTTTATTTCCCTTTAATTTTTCAAAGTGGATTTGTACTATATTGCTCCTCCAAAAAATCTTGACCCAAGGAAGTGGTGAGAGAATGATCGGCCCGAGGAGTGGATGCTTTAAGCATCTTCTGGCTGGTGCTGAGACCAGCTGGCCTGAGACTAGGTTGACAGATGTGAATCTATAAATGCCTGCCAACAATCTGTCATGGAGAGCTAACATTCTGCCTCTATGGAGGCTCCACATAGACATTTCACTGGAATGTGATACCGAGTCTGTAAAGCCTGAAGTAGGGTAGATATTATCCCATTTTTTCAGGTGAGACCCTGGGCATTCAAGAGAGTATTATTATTATGTGAATAATTATCAAATGAAGACTAGAATTCATGTTGTTTCCTCCATATCTGAGGTTTTCTCCATCATCGAAATCACCAAATTAAGTGAAGCCCTCATAAGAATAGGCCTAAACACCCTACCTGTATCTCATCCATTAAATTGAAACCAGTGTGCAGGGAGTGGCCACATGGCCCAAACCATAGATAACCAGGAAATGGAGCCCAGAGAAACCCACCGAGCTCAGACAGGCAGTTAAAGAGCATCAAATTGGAATAAAGTCATTTAGCTCCATCCCTCCAGCTTCATGATCCCTTTCACTTTCTCCAGCATTTTTACTAATCAATGGGAAGAACCATATATAGGCAGAAAGTATATTGAGTTTATAGATGGCACAAATTTAGAAGGAATGGTACGAATCCCAGTGAACAAAATCAACACTGAAAAAATTCTTGGGGCACCTGGATGGCTCAGTCAGTTAAGTGTCTGACTTTGGCTCAGGTCATGATCTCATGGTTTGTGAGTTTGAGCCCCACGTTGGGCTCTGCACTAACAGCACAGAACCTGCTTCAGATCCTCTGTCTCCCTCTCTGTCTCTGCCCCTCCCCTTCTCTCAAAAATAAATAGACATTTATTTAAAAAAAAGAAAGAAAGAAAAAATTCTCAATGAATGAACAATAAATTAAATCTAACAAAAGGGAAATTTTAGTGAGATAAATGTGAGAGCCCCCTGTTATGAGCTAAATCGTGTTCCCCCAAGATTCATAACTTGAAGCTCTAATCCCCAGTACTTAAGAATGTGACATATATGAAGATGAGGCCTTTAATGGGGGAGATTAGGTTAAAATGAGACCATTCGAGTGGGCCCCAATCCAATTTTGATTGGTACGCTTATAAGAAGAGGAGATTAGAACACAGCTCACCCACAGACTGAGGGGTGACCACGTGAGGACACAGCAAGAAGGTGGCCAGGCCATCTGCAAGCAAAGAAGAGAGAGGCCTCAGAAGAAACCAGACATGCCAACAACTTAATCTTGGACCTCCAGCCTCCAAAACTGTGAGAAAATAAATGTATATTGTTTGAATCACCCAGCCTATAGTATTTTATTGTGACAGCCATAGCAAACTGATACACCTGCATCTAGGCAACAAACAAATGGAAATACCTGTTGAGTAGAAGAGGGATGATGTCTTGCTTAACAGTGTGCAATGGTGGGGAGAAAGGGAGGCTTCCTTTAAGAGTAAGCCCTGCATAAGTCTATGTGTCTACCAACCACGGATAAATTAGTAAAGGTCTAATATTATAGGCAGCAAACTCTCTGGTGTCAGACACAACAGATTATTCCAACCCACTCATTTCTTAGTTGTGGTCTTGGGCAGGTCGTCTGTTTCCATGCTTGTAAAATGAAAATACCTACCTACCTCCCGGGGGGATCAAAAGGATCTCAGTATCAAGTGCTTAATACAAAGCATGGCATGAGAGAAGCAATAAGTGAAAGCCACCCTTTTCCTTATCAGTATTGTCCTCACCATCAGTGTGGGAGGAAGAGAGTCTCACTCTGCTTGACGATGATCAGATCACATCTGAGCATCAGTGTTGGTTCTTCAAAGCCTACTTCTAAAAACATGATGATAATAAAAAAAAAAAAAAAACCAGCAAATGCCAGTTTATTTGAGTGTCTCCTCTGTGTCAAGTGTTGCATTTTGCCCCTTTAATTTAATCGCTACAACGCCCCTTTAAACCCTGTGTCTTTATCAACATTTGGCAAAAGGAGAAACCGAAAATGGAACACATAAAGCCAGCAAATGGAGGAGGCAGCATTTAAAACTGGGTGTGTCTAACTCCAAATGATCTTCCTTTCCCTTTCCTGTGTGCCTACACCAAAGAGACTTGAAACAATATCTAATAAGAAAAATCACATGGAGATAGAGATTAAGAACACTCACGAGAACATGGCATTGCTTTTAAATATTATAAAGTCTGTTACTGAGGAAATGGATTAGGTTTCGTATAATCAAAACTAAGGGTGGAAGTTATGGGGGAGAAAGACACCTCAAGATAGAATGGTCTAGTAGAAATAAGCAAAAGGAGAAATAGATTCTTCAAGAACATTGACACAACCACTTGGGAGGAATGTTTTCAAGTATCAGCCAAGTAGTTGCAATCGGTGACTTCTGGGGTCGCTCCCGGACCTAAAACAATCTAGGGATCTAATATGCACACACCAGGGATCCATAGGTAATAGGAATACTGAGAGAGGCAGAGCTCTAAAAACCTGCGATTGCCAAGAATCCTAGAAAACAGTGATCGGCAAGAATATGTACTAGATACTCAACCACAGGGACTAAGATATGCAACCCAGGACCCAGAAGAATCGGAATGGTAGACAGAGAAAGAGGGAAGGCCACAGCGTGAAAGGGCATGGCCCAGGGCTCTGGCTACTGATCTATAGACAGTGGGCAGAGGAAACAAAGCAGGGGCCTGTCTGAAGCAGGATGGTTTCGTGGCTAAGAGCAGTGAGTAGTGTAGATTTAAATTCCTGTCTCACCACTGACAAACTGTGTTTTTGGCCAAGTTACACAGTGAGTGCTCACTAAAGGTTCGTTCACATCATTATTACTCCTAAGTATAGATTTTGTTCCAGGATATGGAGCAGAGCCTAAGCTAATCATATGTTCCCCTTTCTCTGAAGCCTATAGCGACACAGAAGTCAAGTCTTCAGTAAACCGTGGAGCCCTCTACTTTAAAACTAGAAAATATGAAAAAGCTTGAGAACTTGTCTACTTCTAAGAACCGATACCCACTTACAGAAGTTTCTGAACTTAAGAAAGGATTAAGCTTAAATTGTGGTTAAAGTTTCCTGCCATGGTTCTTCTCTTATGTAAAATAGTTTGTATGCGTAACTCAATTCAAAATCCATTCACCGGTAGGGCGCAGTGGTTAAGGGTTTGGGCTGCACAACCGTGTTTTCTGTGTTCAAATTCCACGTGGATCATAACTAGATGGATGATCTTCCGAAGTTATTTAAGATGTCTGGGCCTCGGTTCCTTCATCTATAAAGTGAAGATGGCCACAAAACCTACCTCAGAGGATTGTATGAGGATTTATAGAGCACTTACAAAATTGCCTGCCAACACAACAAGAGCTAGTTACCCATTATTACAAGTGTGGTTAATTTTCGGGCAACATGATATGCATAAGAGACACAATAATAAATAAGGCAAGGTTTTGGATCCTAGAGGAGTTTCTGGGCTAGTGAAGAGACAGATTTATAAGCAGAATTCCAATAAAATATGCCAAGCGCAACAATGGCTTACCCTACCACCTGTGTAATGGGGGCAGAGAGAAGAGAGACTTAATTTAACTTGGGAAGGCTTCCTGGAAAAGGGGATACCTGTACTGCCTTCCAGGTTGAGAAAATGGCAAAGCTCTGGGAATCTTTTAGCCTAAAAACATTTCACCCAAAATGTGAGCAAATAAAATCCATTCCGATTGCCCTAATTCATTTAATAATAACAATAATAACAACCAGCCAGCAGATTAAGAGAATTCGATCATAGCAGTTGAAACAATCGTTTTGTCCGATTTTTAGCTAATTATTGCCCAGTGATTTAAGTGAATGGATTTTAATAGAGAAGTATTGCTCAGATAATTTAAAAAAAAAAAAAAAGGCACTTGGAAAACAGGTACTAATGCTCATATCTCAGAGTACTTGAGAAAGGAAAGAATATAACAAAAAGCTCATTTATATGCAGGTAAATACGAAATAACTAGTGAAATATAACTTGTGAATGAGCCAGTAAACTGGATTCTTCTTAATTTTTTTAATGTTTATTTTTGAGAAAGAGACAGAGACAGAGAGAGCACAAGTGTGGGAGGGGCAGAGAGAGAGGGAGACACAGAATCTGAAGCAGTTTCCAGGCTCTGAGCCATCAGCACAGAGCCCCACGTGGGGCTTGAACTCACGAACCACAAGATCATGACCTGAGCTGAAGTCTGACGCTTAACCTATGGAGACACCCAGTTGTTCCTGGATTCTCTTCAAAGGCAGGGATGTTTCTCACTCTCTTTGTAGCCCCATTTCCTAATGCAGTACTTGGCAATACATGTTTGATTAACTAACATATGAACAAATAGTGTTGAATCACTGGCTTTTAAAAAATGAGAGTGATAAATCATCTTTGAAATGAACTCCATAATAATTACCAGCTTTTATTGACTACTTATAATATGCCAGGCTCTGTACTAAGACTGCCTATGGGTTGTCACAATTTAATCTTGTGAAGTTAGTACAATTTTTATCCCCACTTTACAAATTTATTCGCTGATTTAACAAATATTTATTCGGAGATTAATACTTTCGGGTACCGTTCTGGGAGCTGCGGACAGAACAGTGAACAATGCAGATGATGTACTTGCTCTCAGAGGTTGCATTCTAGGGAGAGAGACAAACCATAAATAAGACAGTATCATATAATATAGAATGTAAGGTAAGGTAAGGTCATTAACATAACAACCCAACATAACATAATGTATGGTAATGTAATTAACATAACATAGTACAGTACAATACAATATTGTTTCATGGTGAGTTCAGCAGGAAATAGACTGAGATGGGTGGGAGGTGGGCATGGAAGTAGACTGGGCAGAGGGAGAAGTTGAACTGTGATTCAGGCTGAACAAAGTCCTCAGCATCCCTGCAAAGAGCCCTCAGACTGGAATGGCCTTGAGTCTAGGCATCTGGGCCTTTTTATCTCCATAGTCTTCAGATGCACGCTGCACTAGGAAGAATCCATGACCTTGGGTGAGGTAGCTCTCTTCAGCCAAGGGCGAATCCCAAAGAGGGTTGACAGCTGAGGGCTGACAGCTGGCAACGCTCCCAGCAGCTAGAGATAAGTCCCTCAGTCTCAATTATGATGCTCCTGACTCAGTGTCCGTCTCTCATTCACTAGAATGTAAGCTCCAAAAGAGGAATGACCTGATTCTCTTCTCTGAGGTGTCCCAGGTGCCTAGAACAGAGTACCTGCACATGACAGGCTCTTCACTGTGTTTGGCAAGTTGATAAATTAATGGCAATAAATTATTGTACCATAGAACTTAAACCCAAACCAAAAGTTTCTAAAAGATAAGGTCAGTTGGAATACAGGATACTGTTAAATCATTTGTATTTATTATTGGCACTAAACTTTTAAAAGTATGCTTCTTTTTAAAATCTTGGTTTAAAAATGTGATAAGTGATTTGAAAATCTGTTTATAAGTTCAGTTAATTTTTAGTAGTTGACTTTAATGGGTATTGTTATGGACTGAATTGTGCCCCAAATCCATTTGTTAAAGTCCTAACCACCCCCCACCAAGTAACTCAGAATGTAACCATATTTGGAGAAGAGATCTTTAAAGAGGTGATTAAATTAAAATTAGGTCTTTAGGCTGGGGCCTAATCTATTATGACTGGTGTCCTTATAAGAAGGGGACGTTTGGACAAAGACACACATGCACACAGAAAAAAACCAAGTGAAGACAGAGGGGAAAAAACAGCCATCTACAAGCCAAGGAGAGGGACCTCGGAAGAAGTCAACCCCTCCCCCCACAGATACCTTGATTTGAACTTCTAACTTCCAGAAACTTAAAGAAATAAATCTCTATTGTTTAAGCACTCCTATCTATGTACTTTGTTATGGCCCTGGAACACTAATATAGCTAAAAAACCAAAAAAAAAAAAAAAAAAAAGGTACCCTACAGGGGTTCCTGGGTGGTTCGTTTGGTTGGGCATCCAACTCTTGATTTCAGCTCAGGTCATGGTCCTTGCATCATGAGATCAAGCCCCATGTCAGGCTCTCTGCTGGGCATGGAGCCAGCTTGTGATTCTCTCTCCTCCTCTCCCTCTGCCCCTCCCCTCCCTTTCTCTCTCTAGAAAAAAAAAAAAGGTACCCTACAAAGGCACAAATGCCCATTATACATATAAACTTGGGGTGATGACCATCAGACAACAAAAGACAAGAGAGACAAATGCAGGTGAGGATGTAGAGAAAAAGAAACCCTTGTACATTGTTGGTGAGAATGCAAACTGGTACAACCACTGTGGAAAATAGTATAAAGTTTTCTCAAGAAATTAAAAATAGAACTGCCATATGATTTAGTCATCCCACTTCTGGATGTCTATCGAAAGGAAATTAAGTCATTATGTCAATGAGATCTCTGTACTCCTGTGTTCACAGCAATATTATTCACAATAGCCAAGACATGGAAACAACCTAAGTATCTGTCAACAGACAGCCAGATAAAGAAAATGTAGTATATGTACACAAAATGTAGCACAATTCAGCCTTTAGAAAGAAAGAAATCTTGTCATTTGTGACAACATGAATGAACCTAGATGGCATTATGTTAAGCGAAATAACCTAGAGAGAAAAAGACAAATACTTTATGGTATCACTTTTATATGGAATTTTAAAAAATTGAACTCAAAGAAATAGAGTAAAAAGTGGTTGGCAGGGACGGGGGGGCGGTGCGGGGGAGAGGGAGTAATGGGGAGCAGCCGGTAAAAGAGTGCAAACTTTTGCTTATAAGATGAATAAGGCCTTATGATCTAATGTATAACATGGTGACTATAACTGATAGTAACATGTATTGTATAATTAATGTTTGCCAAGAGGGTAGATAGGACTTGTGTTCTCTCTCAAACACACACACACACACACACACACACACACACACACACAATGGTAAATATGTGAGGGGATGGATACGTTAGTTAACTTGATGGGGGGAGTCCTTTCACACTATATACATATATCAAATCATCACCTTGTACATTTTTAATATTTGACAATTTTGTTTGGCAATTATAACTCAAGAAAGCTGAAAAATAGTGGATATGTAACCCACATTTTAAATAATATTCATGACAAACGAAAAAAAAGTAACCTTACTTCTTCATTGATCTGATTTGATCATTTCCTCTTGCCATGTGGCTCATATCAGGAAAAGGCAAAAACACCACCATATTATTATTGTCCACTTGTGCCTACATTAATAGTATTCATTTGCAATTCATTTGCAAGGGGCATTTTCAATCCACCTATTTAGTGGACATTCATTAAGTTAAAACAAGATAGAATAATCTGAAAAGCCATTTACTAGACCCTACTTTAAAATATTCTGAAAACCAACAAAAGAGTGAGAATAATGGCCCCCTGCCCATCTCCCCCCTTGTGGAATTCTACTTCCCCACCTCAGTAAAACGTCCACACTTTTCAAGACACAAGGCTGTCTGACATACAGACCCAGGAAGGGTACGGGAGTACCAGTCCCAACCATTCTAATAATACGTGCTAGTAAGCTGAACCCCTTTTTACATTTTCAGATAAAAGTAAATAATAGTGCTAGTATTTTCTTCCCAGACCCCAGATGATGTCTTTAGTCAGCCTCTGGGATGCATGAACCCCCACCTTGGAGACCAGCCTACTTGAGTAAATGAAGAGAACAGCTGTTTCTTGAATCACTTCTCAGACAAAAGCCATCTCTGCCTGTCTATTCTGTGTAGAATCACTGAGGCCCAGAGTGACCTACCACTCTCTGAAATGCCTCTCAAACAACAAATGCCAGCTTTTGCACTCCTTATTCAAGGGCATTCCCTCTCTTGTGAGCTGCGCCACCTGATTGCCCTGAAGTGTGTCCTTCCCTGGCAGATACAAAATTGTGAAATCACTCAGCATTCCCTAAAGAAAATCCAGGGTCAAGTGTTATTCTTTGGTATTTGAATCTCTGAGTCCAACCCAGAGGATGCACAATTTAGAAGCAATATAATTGAATTTCCTTTCACCAGCCTGCCTGGGCTTGTTGTCTGTCACTCATCAAAGCCAACATCTTTGTAAAGGGCTTTAGGAACCACATCTTAATGTCACTG
Organism: Herpailurus yagouaroundi; assembly: GCF_014898765.1. Lineage (NCBI taxonomy): Eukaryota > Metazoa > Chordata > Mammalia > Carnivora > Felidae > Herpailurus > Herpailurus yagouaroundi. The sequence goes on along the minus strand of NW_024412413.1, from coordinate 30,785,757 downwards.
AGCAGATAACATATTAACTGTTAATTGACACAGGAAAATGTTCCAGGATTGTGTTCCTGTCTTTGTTAGGAGAGGGTAAGTGACTTATTATTCACCAGTGCCATTTTTTCTTAGTTTTCAGCAAGGTTATAATCTTAACTCCCCCACCCCCTAAGTGTTGATTTAAGGCAAAGTGTCTCTTTTTGTGGCAACCTTGGTTTTATTATTAAATTATACTAATATCTTTCAGAGTTGAAATGATTTTTAAACTAATTCCCCTTGGGGTGATGGTGTTTTATTTTGTTTCGTTTTGTTTTGTTTTGTTTTTAAATCACACCAACAAAATTTCCCTTGAGAGAAATTTTCTTAAAATTCTAAAAAGACATGATGAAAAAATGTTCAAGCATTGTTTGTAAACCACTTATATTTCTTCAAATTATTTCCCATTCTTTACTAAGCTCTTTATATGCATTCATATGAAATGTTATTTAGAGTGTACATACATGATCTTGTCTTTGGCTTTTTTCAATTAAATATGCATTTTTATGTAAATATCGGCTAACTAAATGGGGACCCTTTAGTTCCCCATCTTTAAAATATGAAAAACATCTACCTCTCAAGATTGCTTTGTGGATTAAATTATGCTAATGAAAGTGAAATCACCCACAAAATGAGGGGAACATGATTAAATGTGAGTTTAATGTAAATGTACAGAGTCCACAAAATTATAATTTTAATAATTAATTCCCTCATTGTTTTGAAACAACTTATTTAGCCAGTTCAATGTCAATGCCTACAAGTGAAATTGCTAAACACATTTACTATATTCATAAATTGTATCCCACTTGCGTCTGAGAAAGATACAAAGTAACTGAAAATTGTCATCTTTGTTATTAATCTGTCAATAAAAACGGGAAAACTTACATATATAAATGATTTACCATTTAAAAATTTCTTATTCGCTTATTTGAATCCATTATAAACCTTATAAGGTTGATAGCTATTATCCATGCTTTACAAAGAGGAGATAATTGAGCTCCAGAGAGGCCACAATTTCAGGTAGATTTCAGTCTTCACAATGCAACATTCTTTCCACATATAGCCTGGACACATGGCTCCCCAGAAAGAATTGAGCTTTAGGGTTTTCTTACTGTTGTTTATTTGTGTGAGATTAATAGGTTTTCAAATATGCCTTTTGCATTTCATTGTTTGCAAACAGAACTGTATAATTTGCCACATGTGAGCCTCCTGAATGTTCCATTATGCAAGCTGTCTATTCACGCTCTTTGAAGAGACAGGAAGTAGAATCTTTCACCACATCCTCTTTAGCCTGCATCTTTAGCCTTATAGTAAACAAAAATTCTTTTGCATTCCTGTCATGTTCAGTTACCTGACAATTATCTACCAGTGAAATTAAATTGTTGGAAAAGATCTTTCTCACAAACCTAAGACGTTCAACAAAAGTTATGGGAACCAAAGCAACTAACAATTTGTCCTGTACCCTAAAGCCCACAGATCAGTGACTCTTCGGGTTTGGCTCCTTAGGAAGCAGAATGCTTCTGTCTCTATGGACCAGCCAAAGCCCCACTAAGTTAGTCCCATTTCTGACCATTTTGGCACTGCTCTGGATACCCAAACAGGTTTTTCACATGTCTTTCAGAGAGGGAATTTCCTAGAACCACAACTGACCTCCACTACCCCAGACTGTCTACACTCTCAGGGTTTGTCTGGAGCCCATCTGGCTTTTGAGATGGAGGAATGGGGGAGGTGGTCAGTTCCTGAGGGCAGTCATTCCATACTATCTGATTCAGGGAGGGACTTTTTCTGTTGTTTGCTCCAAACCTGTAAGCCCTGCCCGCTTCCACATTTAAGCAGTTAGGCAAAATGATGTTTCCCAAAGGGAAAAGAAGGGAAGACTGTATCAAGAAAATCTCTCTCTTTTTTTAAACTCCTGACTTGATTAAACGTTTGGGAGGACAAAAACTGTTGACAGTCTTAAATATGTTGAGCACAATAAGCCAAAATTAATTCTCAAAGCTAAGTCTTGGCTGTCTAACTTAAATGATTTGGTCATTACCTTTTGGAAAGGCCAACATGAACAATTGAATTTCAATAGTTCACTGAGGCCTAGAAAGAAACAAAGAATTGTTTCAGCAATAGAAGCTAGCATTGTAGACTATAACTGTAAATTTCTAGCATAACAATAATAGTGATAAATTATTTCTTAACTGATATTGGTACATTACCAATACGTTTACCATGGGCTGATATGCATCATCTAATCTGACTTTTGTGGGAAGTGTCAGGGGAAATATGATTCCTCTCCATTTTTTTAAATGAAAAAAACAGATTCAGAAAGTTAAGATGTTTTGTCCAAAGTCACAAGCTAGGCAGATACAAGACTAGAAACCAATTATAATGCTCTTATAAGTATTCTGATTCATCTTCTACCTACTAAAGGGAAACATGTTGCATATGTGTGTGAATATGTGTCCTTAAATCTATAAAACCTCCATCATAGCAACAGCTTACTTCTGTATAGGTAGGTTTTTGTCAATTTAATCTTTTTTTTCTAATTCTCTTTAGAAGCTCTTTTTAAAAGAATTATCTTTTATTTTTTGTTATTGAGAGAGAGAGACTGGGAAACAGGGAGATTGAATCCCAAGCAGGCTCCGTGCTCAGTGCAAGCCCAACACAGGGCTCCATTGCACCAACTGTGAGATTAAGAGCTGAACCAAAATCAAGAGTCAGGCACTCAACTAACTGAGCCACCCAGGCGCCTCTAAAATGTTTTTGTTTCCCTGTCTATTAACACCATTATGCAGTGCTAATAGCACTCTGTGAAAAGCATTCATATTAGTTAAATAGACAAACAATTTGATTCTAAATCCAAGAGCACAGTCCTGATTGATGACGATGACATTACACAAGGGTTTTAGGTAGTCACTGCACAATAAGAAACATACTCATCACTGCTGTTTGAATTAGGCATGAATTATAAAGGATAAAATTTTGGGGACCAGTTTTTCCCCTTTCATTGTCATAGCTCCGTTTTCAAAGTTTTCCCTGTTTTACTCTAAATGCAGTCTTTTTGTCTGTGCTTTGCTGCTTTTTCCATTTCTATGTGAAAACTTAAAGAAAGAAACAAAGTCATCTAAGTCTTTCCACCTTGGAAATTAGAGCAGTTTTGTTCCATCCTCTAGCATTCAATTTTGTTCCTTCCTGTTTAAGTTGGACAACTTTTCACCTAGAGGAACTGAATGCGTTCCACCGAGTTCTGCCCCTGCATTCTCCACCATGTGCGGTCAATTAAATCCCAGCAGTATGGAGAGTTTTCATTTAAATCGGTGCACTTCCTGGGAAACAGCGGGGTTTGCATCCAGTTTCTACGTACTGTTGGATTTTGATGGGGACGATTTCTTCTCAACAGCCTCAGCACAGAACACGTTGAGTTAGACGTGACCTCACCTCTATCTAATTTGGCAGCAAATTGCTCTTAAGAAACCTCACTGTTTTCATTAAAGATCTCAGTCGTTCTTACTCGTCATAGATTCTTTATTTTCTGCAAATGCTTTCATGCAGATGCATACCTGGATTTTAAAGTGGATGCACCATCTAGAAAAGCCTGTAAGAAATTACCCTTAGCAAAAAAAAAAAAAAAAAAAAAAAGGAACACAAAACACATGCCTGGAAGGCAATGATGACAAAAATGATGAACGTTAAATAGTGAAAGAGATTTTGCACTTATTTTGGAGGAGATTTTGTTGGTGGTAGTGCTGGTAAGTGTAAAACTGTCAAAATCAATTTTTAAAATATAATGGAGTGATGGGGCGCCTGGGTGGCGGAGTCGGTTGAGCGTCTGACTTCAGCCAGGTCACGATCTCGCGGTCAGTGAGTTCGAGCCCCGCGTCAGGCTCTGGGCTGATGGCTCGGAGCCTGGAGCCTGTTTCCGATTCTGTGTCTCCCTCTCTCTCTGCCCCTCCCCGGTCATGCTCTGTCTCTCTCTGTCCCAAAAGTAAATAAACGTTGAAAAAAAAAATTAAAAAAATATATATAATGGAGTGAGACAATGCTTTGTGGTTCTTTTTGGGAAGGGTTCCTTAAATATGGTCATTGAAAAGTATTCTCTTTTGGTTTTAGACACTTATTTAAATGTACCTGAAGTAACCTGATCGTCATTAGATTACACATAGAGGAAGAAGGCATATAATTTATATTGGAGAAGTATTTAAAGAATGTTTTTTACAATAAAACTGTATTAACATGGATTTCTCTCTGACTATATGCAGCCATGCATCCTGGAGATTTTAGCATTTAATAATTACTAACAAATTTAAGTATAAATTGGGTTTCAGGAAATATGTTTCCCTACTTAAAAGAGCAAACTGTGTCCTAGACTTTGGCTCTTTTTTTATATTTATGTTTATTTGTATTTCATTTTATTTGTTATTTTTTATTTTCTGTTTTTATGCAGAAGAGCATCACTCATTATACTGGAGGGTCTGTAAATTTCAGCTGTTGTAACAAACAACCACCATGTTTTAGTAACACTTTATCTTGTATATGTGCGTTTTCAAGGAAAATTGTTTTTCTATTAAAATCACATAATCCCAATAAACCTTCCTTTTAAAGTGTTTCAATTAAAGAAGGTGTCTTGTACCTGCTTTAAAATGGCAAGATACCAAAGAACAAAGCCAAAATAGGAGAAACATCAGCTTCTAACTAAAAAAAAAAAAATTTACTTAGCTCAATTACAATTGCACGTGTCCCCACACTTGGGTTAAAAGCCATGCAGATAAGAAGGTCAAATTAGGACTGATATTCTCAAGCAGCGTCAGAGTCTATTGGGGCCCTTATTCCGTCATACAATGACTGAAACACAAAAGAAATGTCTTCAATACTGCTGATCTGAAAATAGTCTTTCCAGAATAAACGTTTGCAAAGAGCTAAAAAAAATCAGGCTTTTTTTTTTTCTTTTTTTGAATCAGGCTTTTTGAAAGCCCCTATTGCTTGCTATGGTCCAGCAGCACTGGCATTCAATCTGTTCCTCAGTTAGGTCCAGCTCTGTCCCAGCCAAGCGTTCTCAAAGTATATTCTCTCTTCCTAGGATACTCCTATCCCTTCTGTTCACCTAACCAGATCTGGGACCTACTCTCTCCCCAAGTGTAAACATCATCTTGTCCAGACGTCTTTTCACACCATTCAATCCAAAGTGGGTTCGCAGTTAGTTTCTGTCATAACACCTTTTCTTCATAATACTTGATATAATGTATGCATACAACACCTCATCAAATTTAGAAGGCCGGCAATTGTTAGACATGCCACGGAATTACATATCACAAAGGTGTGGGGGAGGAAGATGCTATGACGCTGTCAATTTCAGGATGTTTCCAGATACATTAAAATATGGGGGGGGGGGGGGGAATGTGTGCCTTAGAACTGATGGGACATCATCTATGTGTATATGGATCTGTGACTCTCAGTGGTCAAAAGCGTCACCCTCAAGGGCAAAGAACACGTTTAATGAATAAGTAAGTGGATGGCCAGATGGCCATGAAGATATTTTGTTGTGAAATAATACGTTGTGTGAGAAGGTCTGATTCTCATCCACATGTCCATATTTTTCACACTCTGAAATTATAGTAAAAGATATAGGAAATAGGAAATAAAAGGATTTCCTGGTAGCGCTCCTCTTAGCAAACAATATCCTTTTATAGCATTATAATATATATTATGTAATATACATAAGAATTGTAATGTTTGTTCATCTCTAGTTCAACTCATTTCATAAGCTTACAGAACCTGATCATCAAAAGAGGTTAGAAAGGTAGTGTGGCGCAGTTAATTTCTTTAACCATAAACTACCTCATTTGTGCCAAGGAAAGATTAACTTAGACAATCTCTACTGTCATTCTGAGCTCTTAGACACTGGGTGGTGCAGAATTTAACAGCTTATAGTTTACAGGTTCACTGTCTATTCCATGTTGTCTGCCTTGTCTTAAAAAAAAAAAAACAGAAGAGGAAAAGATTATTCAGCCAGCCAATATTTAGACTCACACTGGCCTGTGGATCCATTTTTTCAGAGATTAGCTACATTTTCTTAATTACTTGGGCATGTTCTACCTGGGACGTGAACATCTGATACCTCTGTAGCCCCCAAGGAATTCCCCCTGGAAGCTAAAAAGAAGTATAAATGCCTATTCAGCTTGTAACATTACTGCTTTAGCAAAATAAAAAAGCTGTTGGTGAAAATCCAGCTCTACTGAAACTCTCATCAATGTTCTCTAGACTTGACTACATGTAGGTATAAAAATACATATTAACAGGAGATTGAGTAAGTCATAGTAACAGCAGAAGGTGTGTATTTTGGCATCGTCTGTAATGATGTATTAATTGCTTTGTGGCAGCGTGCCTCTCTTTCTCCTTATTTTCAGTCCATAAACCATGACCTCAGCTGATCTAGGACAGTCACAGAGGCAACGTCTTGCTAACATAATGAGGACAGCACCAACGAAGTTGCCTGGAAAAGATTCCAGGTTACTGGACCGGTTCAACCTAACGCTAATTTGGGCATAGAATTATTTTAAAGCTCTTCAGTATTCTTAGCTGAAAGGCAAGATGACAGGTATGGCCGCTCAAGCATTATTGTATTGCTCCATTGCCTTTTTGCTAGGTGCGAGACAACGCTTTGCCCTGTTAAATCAAAGCAAATAATGTTACAAAGTCATTCCCAAATTTATAGCTCAACCCAGAAGGTTGATGCTTATTGGGAAGTTTCCAGAATTGGATCAAATTTTCAATTCAAATGAATAGAGCAACGATGCATCCCATGCCTCATAAATCTCCAAATTTAACTTCAAGCCTGTTCCCTTCTTCCAGATGGCTGGGGGGAAAGAGGGAGGATTAGCAGGCAAACCCAAAGAGACACAGTTCCTGTGTATTCAATAATGTCTCCCTTGCAACTAGCTTGTATTGAAGTTAGGCATTACTAAACAGATATTACCCAGATTAACAATACATCTGAAGCCTGTGGAAGGTTTTAACCCCTCAGGGAAGTGCCCTTCTCAAAGCCATTAAACGAGAGGATTTTTTTTCTTCGAAACTCAAATTTTAGGTGGACAGAATCAACGACAAAAAACCATTTGCCCAGAAGATATGTAGTGTCACCTCTGCTCTGTTCTAAGACAGTGCTTATCTTCTCAGGGATGGCTTGTGTCCCCTCACGTCAGGGACTGAGCTCAGGCCTTTGGAATTTTATATGATGAAGAACCCTTTCTGTCACCCTTACTTCATGCCCCAAGGGAAAATGTATGCTAGGCCAAGGTTAAAGAAAGCATGAAGGGAAAGAGCAAAGCAATGAAGAGGAAGAAATCCAATATAGCCTTTTTTCCTCTTCTATCTCCAAAGCTTTTTATTTTTTTATTTTTTTTTCAACGTTTATTTATTTATTTTTGGGACAGAGAGAGACAGAGCATGAACGGGGGAGGGGCAGAGAGAGAGGGAGACACAGAATCAGAAACAGGCTCCAGGCTCCGAGCCATCAGCCCAGAGCCTGACGCGGGGCTCGAACTCACGGACCGCGAGATCGTGACCTGGCTGAAGTCGGCCGCTTAACCGACTGCGCCACCCAGGCGCCCCTCCAAAGCTTTTTAATATCAAAAATATGTCATGGTGGGGGGCACCTAGGTGGCTCAGTCAGTTAGGCGTCCAACTCCTGCTGACAGCTCAGGTCAGGATCTCACAGTTTTTGAGATCAAGCCAAGCATCAGACTCTGCACTGATAGTGCAGAGCCTGCTTGGGATTTGTCTCTCCCTGTCTCTCTCTCTCTCTCTCTGCCCCTCCCCTGCTCTCTGTCTGTCTCCCTTTAAAAATAAATAAATAATTTTTTTAAAAAATATGTCATGAGGTTATATTTACGCATCTGGTGAAAGTAGCAGACAACGAAGATATGCGAGCGTACGTACAAAAGATTTAATGCTTACTACTAGCTTTCTAGACTCTTCCAATGATGTTTTGGTCTTACATAAGCTCTATTGATTTTTTTTTTCTACATTTGCTTACTCTTTTTATTTTACTGTATGTTTCTCCCATCGGCATATCTTTATAACTCAAGAATCAGAGCCTCAAATCAGGTGGAGGAGATTTTCTCTGGAAGAAATTGAATTTCACTTAATTTTTTCTGGGGTGATCGAAATGTAACAAAATTCCCTCCACAGCTCACTCAGGTAATCTTCCCTTTCTTTCCTTTGCCTCGTTCTTTATCTTCTCTTCCTAACCTTTCTCATGTTTCTTCTCCATCTTTCCTATCTCCAGAATCTTCATTGATCTCAGAACACTGTGCCTCATGAACATGGCAGATGATAAAAAGTTATGTGTTGGAACTGAGCACAGGGTGAAAAGTGGAAATATCACATGTTTCCAAACACATGGAGCAAATGGGATGCCATTTGCTTCTGGTTCTCATTAGCAGATTGGTACGACAATGTTGGAAAACCATCTAGCTATATCTATTAAAGTTGAGCATATGCATACTCTCTGACCAAGAATTTTATTCATAAACCCTCAATAGAAATGACCATGTATCCCTACCAAAAGACATGTGAAAGAGTGTTCATAGCAACGCTGTTCATAACAGCCAAAACCTGGCAATTGCCCAGTTGTCCATCAATAAAATGGATAAATTATACAATGAAATATTATATAAATATTGAAAGAAGTTATTGCTTCACATAACATGGGTGAATCTCACAAGTACAGTATTAGATTAAAGCAAACAGAAAAAGACAGTGAGTATTATGGAGAGCAAAGTTTCAAAAACTGGCAAAAAATAACCAGTGAAGGTAAAAAGTCAGAGTAGCAGTTATTTAGGATAATGGGCACGAAGGAAGTTTCTGGGTTATTGGTGATGCAGTATATCTTAAACTGAATATTGGTTACTTGAGTGTGTTCACTCTAAAAATTCAAAGACCCTAAGATCTGTACCTATTACTGTTTGTAAATTATGCCTTGGGATTGTTTTGTTTTTTTTTTTTAAGCCATATTAGCTTGGATTCTGGTTTCTCCACTATAAGAAAATGCTCTTTGTATCCCTCTCTTATAGATCTTCGAGGTGTAGCACTTGAATAAACTTTGTTTCCATCCTGAATTTCTCCCTAAATTGCACAGCTCAGAATTTGACCTATTATCTGAATGATCCGACTGGCATTGTCTCTAACGCAGATTAGATAATATCAGTTGACTTCCCAAGCCAAGCTTGATCCATGCATGGTGCTGCAAAGTAAAGATTAAAAATGGTAATGAGCTAATAATTTTTAAGTGGAGACAACAAGGGGAAAGCAATCATCATAGTTATACCGTACTTAATAAGTATTAGAGGGATGGCAGTCATACGTACAGATCGAGTCTATCTTCTGCCTCGAAGTGATTGGCTGAAACATCCTGAGTTATGTTCCCCTAAAGAAAGGTTGAGAGGACGATGGTTGCTAGAAGTGAGAATGGTAATGTGATGATGACTGCTCACATTAGCACCAGATGCCTGTGTTTATCCATCGTTGTGCCGTCTCCCCATCCTGCAGCGCTCTGGAATTATACTGGCCATGCAGCATCCACACTTAGATTTATATATTCCAGTGTGTCATGTTGGACCTTTATCAACAACACTCCAGTCCTGACTTATGCTCAGCCTAGTGTCTGCTCTAACGCCAGCTCCCTTTCTGACAGGACAGTACTTTTCCACAACGAATGATATGAAAAAGTTCATCGTCGGAGTGGACTACAATACTGTGTCTGAGTGACATTAATGTGTAGTTTATTTTTACGACTGCTGAATATACTTCACTATTATTCAGATTTGGCTTCCAATCTAACGTGGGACTGAGATGACATCGACCATTTTTGCTTCTATAAAAAGCGCATGCGGGCCAGTGGGCCTGCTGGGACACAACACATTCTTGAACGATACATATCAGGAGGTTTACACTGTGAAAGAGCCACAAGAAATTTATTTTATTTTATCTTATTTTAGTTTTCGTGTTTATTTATTTTTGAGAGAGAGACAGAGTGTGAGCAGGGGAGGGGCAGAGAAAGAGGGAGACACAGAATCTGAAGCAGTCTCCAGGTTCAGTCTCCGAGATGTCAGCACAGAGCCCGATGAGGGACTCCAACCCACCAGCAATGAGATCATGACCTGAGCTGAAGTCGGATGCTTAACCGACTGAGCCACCCAGGTGCCCCAAAAGCCACAAGAAATCTTAATCCCGGAATAAGTCTCCTCCCACTACTATCGTCCATTCTACAGTTTAGGATATATGTCAACTAATACTGACATAAATCTAAGAAAATATTTTAAAAGAAAGTGTGCTAAAATATACTACATATTTGCAAAGTATATGCTTGTATACCCAAAGCCAAATGGAACTGATTTCTTAAAATTACCACGAACTGGGCTATATTCATTCCACGCCTATAAGTGGCTAACACAGATAATCAAAACAAGGTCAAAATTGCTTTGGTGGTAAGAAATTTTTCTTTTCCCACCATCTTCTGGGTCCTTTTTTGGTTTTTAGTTGTTATTCTAAACTATAAGACAAGAATCGTCTTATTCATGGTTCCAATTCCCATTGACAGATATAGTTTATTCTCAGAGTTAAATGTATGACCCATATATAATACTCATCCTGTAGATTAGCCCCTTTGGGGCTTCATTATGCGTTTCTTAACTTTATATTCCCATTTCCTAATTTTCCATATCTATTTTATTTTTTTTTTATATTTATTTTATTTTTGAGAGAAGGGGAGCATGTGTGAGCAAGGGAGGAGCAGAGACAGAGAGAGAATCCCAAGCAGGCTCCTCACTGACAGCAGAGAGCCCGATGAGGGGCACAAACTCACAAACCATCAGATCATGACCTGAAGTCAGACGCTTAACCAACTGATCCACCCAGGCGCCCCTCCATGCCTATTTTATTTTTTTTTAATTTTTTATTTTCAACCTTTATTTATTTTTGGGACAGAGAGAGACAGAGCATGAACGGGGGAGGGGCAGAGAGAGAGGGAGACACAGAATCCGAAACAGGCTCCAGGCTCCGAGCCATCAGCCCAGAGCCTGACGCGGGGCTCGAACTCACGGACCGCGAGATCGTGACCTGGCTGAAGTCGGACGCTTAACCGACTGCGCCACCCAGGCGCCCCCCTCCATGCCTATTTTAAATCTCTCGTCACATCGTTGGTATCTGTGTAAACCATTTTACATCCTTTTTCTGGAAAATGGCAGTTGTGCCAACTGGAATCCTCTGAGAAGCAGACAGCAAATGTGATCAGACACGGAAGAGACTTGCTTCGGAGGCATACTGGGGAAGGATAAAGAAGACGAAGCAGAAGTAGCCAGAGAGAGACTTCCACTGTAAGATGCAGATACGACATGTTTGAAAGAAAGGGAAAAAGAAGGCTCATTGGAGAAAGAGAGCCTCTGCCCGCACAGCAGCTCTATGAAAGTGTCAGCCAGATGAATGGGGATTTGCTGAGCTAAAACCGATCTTTAGAAAGGTCCTAGATCCTGCGTGCACCCATTGGCTGGAGGCAGCCAGGAGAGTGCGACCACTGTAGTCGATTCTAAGCCAGGTGGCTGTGGCTCTCCTTAGCTACGCTCCCCACAGTAGTTTCTCTTGAAGGAGATGTCAGTGGCAAATTTCCATGGCCATCACAGCAGGAGACAAATAAACGAATAAATACACAAGAAAGTATTCACAGACAATCTTGCCTTGGTCATGTCGAAGTTGTCACAGTGATTCTATCCAAACGTCTATCTATTTAAACCTAACGTTTTAATGCTTTCAGGTTACAATAGATAAGAATCACCCTGGGATTTATAGTGGCTGAGCCATGTTCGAGTGCCTCCCCTTTGTAATAGACAAAAATCCGTAGGTCGTGCCTTCCTGACACCTGGGATATTGGATTTGTTGCAACGTGTAATTGTTCTCAGCTATTTCCACTGTGGTTATTTTTCATTGTGCCACACGGCACGATAAAAAAAGGAAGGGAATCTCAGGTTTTGCTTTCCCTTCTGTTTCCATGGACACAAGTTTATAATTTTACATGAAAGTCAAAATCTGTCACTCTCATTAAGTCTGCTTTTGGAGCTTACTTTGCTAAGAGCTTAGACTAATGCAGAAAAAAAAAAAAAAAATTAGCAACCAGCAAAGAAGATGCGCAAAACAAAGGAAAATGAGCCTCTTCTTAAAGATGAAGGAGAGAGTGGCTGTGGAGTGAGCCCGTGTCTTGGGAAAGGGGTGAAAAGGCAATAAAGTACTTAAAGAATGCAAGTGTTACAGAGCATGGGATGAAATCTCAGCATGCAGTGTGGATGTAGTTTGCTTTTAAACCAGAAACAATAGAATTAATGTTCCTTTTAAGCATAACGCATCCTAATGGTTAGCACTATACCCACCTCCTACTGTCTCTTATACAAATATCTGAATGTATCAGCAGAACAGTTTCAAGAATGTTGCCATCAAAACCTTTACCATTCCAAAAAATTCATAATTATCTTCAGCTTAATTGATTCTGGCTAGTCTACCCTTTTGCATGCCCCAGCAGCATGGATCTGTGTCATATTGTTCTCATCACTTAAGATTTACTAAGGCCTTACTGTGTGTGAGGGGCCCTGGCAGACTGACTACAATTTAACAGATTTATTTCACTAATGCCACAAAATTAAAATGATTAAGTTTGTAATAGACAAACATCTATAGGTTGTGCCTTCCTGACACCTGGGATATTGGACTTATTGCAACATGCAATCGTTCTCAGCTACCGCTGTGTGCTACCCCTGTCCCTGAAGTGTTTGGTGTGGAACCAGTTTGTGTTGTTATGGACTCATATTCAGAGCTGCCACCTGATTAGGTCAGACCCACCCAAGATAATCTCTCTCTTTTTTTTTTTTTTCCAACGTTTATTTATTTTTGGGACAGAGAGAGACAGAGCATGAACGGGGGAGGGGCAGAGAGAGAGGGAGACACAGAATCGGAAACAGGCTCCAGGCTCTGAGCCATCAGCCCAGAGCCCAATGCGGGGCTCGAACTCACGGACCGCGAGATCGTGACCTGGCTGAAGTCGGACGCTTAACCGACTGCGCCACCCAGGCGCCCCGATAATCTCTTTTGTGAGTAATTTAAAGTCAACTAATGTGGAACCTTCATTCCTTTTGCAACATCCCTTCACTTTTGCTATATTACTCCTAATCACAGGAGTAAAATCCACCATAGTCACAATCCACCCTCAGGAAAGATTTGGAGATTACACAGAGTACCTACTCCAAAGGCTGGGAATCTTGGAAGCCATCTTAGAATTCTGCCTACTACAGATGAAGACTAAATCTTTTCTTGATAGATAGTGTAGAGTTTTATTGCAATAATGAAATCACAACTGGATTTAATTATTTGTCCAAATACTATGCTGCAGGAGCATCATTACATATTTTTAGCTAGATTTAGGAGTTCCCATACATATGGCCTTTGATTAAAGGTAGCCATGGTAACTGGAAATTTTATTACAGTCTTAGTACCAGCATTTTTTCCCTCTGAGTATCATCCCAATCCTGAGACAGTGTGCTTATGTTATGTGTGTGTGCAGTATTGGGGGGTGAGGGTTAGGGGATGTATTTGTCCTAAGTAGAAAGATTGCTATTTAAAATAACTCAGAAACATATCACCAGATGCTTCACAGGTGACAAATGTTGTTCAGATAATATCTTTAATGTAAGAATCACTTCAACTTTTCTTCTTCAGAGAACATGAATGATCTCATCCTCCATATGAATATGAAGATATACATAAATATCTTCTATATACCATATGTATTGGGTATATGGTCTGTATGTGTGTGTGTGTGTATAAATATATATTTTTTTCTATGCAAGTTTAAACACTACTCAAGGATTGGTCTTCATTTTAAGTTACACATTTAACACCCCTTAGGCTGAAATTACCTCTCCTTGGGGAATCTCACTCTAACAAAGTTTCTCTGACATAAAACTTGCTGATCTAGGCAATGGAATTCTCTATTGAAATAAGCAACATACTTTGCAACAACCTTTCAAACATCAGGGTTGAAAGTTCATCAAGAATTATTTTCGAGGGGCGCCTGGGTGGCGCAGTCGGTTAAGCGTCCGACTTCAGCCAGGTCACGATCTCGCAGTCCGTGAGTTCGAGCCCCGCGTCAGGCTCTGGGCTGATAGCTCAGAGCCTGGAGCCTGTTTCCGATTCTGTGTCTCCCTCTCTCTCTGCCCCTCCCCCGTTCATGCTCTGTCTCTCTCTGTCCCAAAAATAAATAAACGTTGAAAAAAAAAAATTAAAAAAAAAAAAAAGAATTATTTTCGAGACCTATTGGGTGACAGACACTGTTCTAGGCTCTGGAAAATAGATGTCTATGTTCTAAAGAAGAATTTAAGCAAGTAAAAATAATAATAAAGAGACAGGAGAGTTGCAGATAAATGATACATGCTATGAAAAGAATAAAATGAGCTGATTGAACGGGACTGAATTAGGAGCAGCCGAGATGAGGGGAGGTTATTTAAACTATTTGTGACAGAAGTTCTCACTTGAGGAGTTTAGGTTGTAACCTGGAAGACAAAAATGAGGCCAGTTGAGAGAAAAGTTGAAGACAAGAACTTCCCGGTAAAGGAATCAATAGGTGCAAAAACTCATGGTAGAAATACTCTTGGTGTTTTCAAGGAATACAAGGAAAACCAAGCAGTGTTGGAGTCCAGTGAAGGAAGAAAAGAGGAAGAATGGAGGTCAGATTATGGACAATGATTGAGCTTTTGTTTATAGGTGCAATTGGTGACTATTGTAAGACTGATTTGAATTGCATTGTTTTTTTTTAAATCACTATGGATGCTGTATTATGAATGATATTTGATAGCACCTCATCCATATTTGTTGATAACTGAAAACACAAATGCGTTACTTGTCCAAAGGAAGCAATTATTTTGTTTTCACTATTTAGTACTTATTTTTGTTGTTTAACATACCTCTCAGTTAGCAAGGTATCTTCCTATTTGGCATAAATCCCATAAGAGTTATTTCTGATAAAAACCTTAAAAGGGAAGAAATGTTATAATTTTTTTTTTTCTCCACTGACTGTTATTTTAAAAAATCCAAAAGAGGGGAACCTGGGTGGCTCTGTCGGTTCAGCGCGGGAGTCTTGATTTCAGCTCAGGTCATGATCTCACACAGTTCGTGAGTTTGAGTCCCGCTTCGGGTTCTGTGCTGACTGTGGAGACTGCTTGGGAGGTCTCGCTCTTCCTCTCTCTCTCTCTCTCTCTCTCTCTCTCTCTGCCCCTACCCTGCTTATGCTTGTGCGTGCGCGCGCTCTCTCTCTCTGTCTCTCAAAGTAAATAAAGTTAAAATAAAAATAAAAATAAAAAATCCAAAAGAAATGTGAAGCCCAAACTTGTCCCTTCATCAATTCATTCTTTTTCCTCCATAAATACACTATGGTTTGTTATTTTAGAGCTGCTAAGGAGTACAAATATGATGATATTATGGCCTTCTCTTTTTTTAAGTAGAAAAACCAACGTTAGTACATGTATTTCTCAGTGGAAAGGAATACAATTTTTTCATGATACAGGAAAGTCAAATTTGACAGGATTTTTTTTCTTTTTAATAGCCTGTTTCAACACTCAGAACTAGTTTTTCCGGCTCTATTTTGGTTGCATCAACATGTCCAGTTGTCCCCTCCAACAAACCTCCTCATTTTGTTCACTTTAAATAGTTAAGATTTTAAACATCCAAGCAACTTACTTTGCAGTGCTAAAACAAAACAAAACAAAACAAAACAAAACAAAAAACAAACAAGAATATGAGTAGATTTCAAAAGATTTTCACTTCTTCAAGCAGTATAGAAAATGGAGCCCAGGAAACCTAAAATCAAAAGTCAGAAACACAGGGGCATTCTCAGTTCAGTAATGGCAGACTACATACTGAGGCCAAGCTCTATGGTATAAATTCTTCCACCTAAAGACATTGAGGAACCAAAACAGCAGTGAAGAAGGACAAAGATCCAAGAGAAGGCAGAAACCCAGAGAGAATAATCCTGCCCTTTTAGGGGCCACTCGTTGTGCCAGTTCCAGATAAAGTGACCGCGAAGCTGAGAAACAGAACTGGAGAGCTTTTGCCAGTCTACCAGAGCCTGGGGACAAAGTTTGGGGCCAGGATTCACCAAGGAGGAGAGCCCAGGTAAACTCTTCTTGCTTCTATTAAGACCCTGAAAGACGCATCTTATGGATGAATCCAGAGTAGACAGGCATTGGAAGGACTGCAGCACTCCCCCAACTTACCATAGTGCAACCACAGTCAGAAGTCTGGGAGAAGAAGATAGCATTATCCAAGACCTCACATAATTTTTATCAACAGTTGCATGCAAAAACAACAAAATACAACCCAAAATAACCAAGCACAAGAGAAATAAAATAACATAAACTTAAAAGACCAGAAAAAATAGACAATAGATATCAAGTAACAATGACACCAAGGGATTAGACTTACCAGACACAGATTTCAGAATAAGAATATGTGCTACGTTGAAGAAGATAAAAGCCATGACTGAGAATTTTGGCAGAGAACTGGAAACTATTAACAAAGAGCCACATAGAAGCTCTATGAACTTCACTGAAAAACACAATTGAACTTCAGAATGTAATGGATGAGATTAACAACAGATTAGATGAGGGGAAGGGAAAATTGTGAAATGTAGGTCATATCAAAAGTAATATCCAGAATAAAATGAGACATACAAAAATGTAGAGACGTAGTTGAAGCAGTGAGAAATTCTAATGTATAATAGGACTCACAAAAAAGATACAGACAGTTGGGACAGAAGCAATATTTGAAGGATAATGGTAAAAAACACAAAACCAAGCATTCAAGAATTCCCCCTAATGCTGCAGTATAATAGCTTTCTCTCTGAGACAAGACCCAAGACAATGAAGCCTCCTATTTCCACTTTTATTCAACATTGAATTAAATATTCTAGCCAATAAAATAAGGCAAAAAAAAAAAAATAGAAGCTTTAAGAATAAAAAGGAAGAAAAGTAGCTGGCATTATTCCAGACATGATTATCTGAATAGAAAATCCAAAAGGATCTATAGTTAAATTATTAAAATGACTGTACATACTCCAAGCTGAGTCACAACTACAAGTATTGGCTGAAGATCTCATGCTGATTCAGATTGTATTAGGCACTGTGGGGGCTGGGGAAGTGGTCAGAGTTGATCTTTCTTTACCAAGAGCTCACACTATTTAGAGATGACTATAGATGCCATCATTTGCAAACCAGTGTAAGGTTTCATTTATTCACTTGGGCGTTTGCTCATTCAACAAAGGAATATCAACTTCCTGCCTATTGTGAATCGGGCATTTTTTTCTGAGACACTAAGAAATATAAAGATGAATAAGACTTGTTTAATATTTGAAGGATCCTTGTTTAATGTGGGACCAGGAGTGTTCAAAGAGCTAGGCAACAAAGCCCGATGGAAACAGGGAATGCTTCATGGGGGACACAGGACCCGAGCTAGGCTTTCAAGGGTGGACGGAATACGGGTAGAGTCAAGACAAGGGGGGGGGGGGGCCCAAGGGAAAGAGAGGTGGTGTGGTGACACCTGCAGTGTCCTTAGACCAAAAAGTCCAAAGGGAAATTAGGAGAAATAAATATGGCTTTGTTTTTTAATTAAAAAGCCTGGCAAAGGAGTGTAGAATTCAAGCCATACAGCAATGGGGATGAATTGTGGGTTTTTTACACATAAGTAATGTCAAGACATACCCATAATTACCTTTACTCTCCATTTCCTAGCATTGACAAGTAGTCACTGCATATCTATTTTAGGTAGATGAGCATAGTGGTTAGAAACATGGATTCCAGAGCCAGACTGCCCGAGCTTGAACCTGCCTCTCCACTTACTAATTGTAAGCAACTAGACACTTTGTTCATATGGAAAATGGGATAATAATAGTATTGCCTCATAGATCGTTTTTTAAAAGCTAAATGAATTAATCCACATTATGTTGTTAGACCAGTGCCTGGCACAAAATAAACACTATATAATTCAGCTATAAGCATAATTATTATTAACTGCTTCAGCTACAATATTACCACAAACACTGTGGTAGATGTATTTCTTTTTTAAGTCTCTGCCCTCAAAGACCTTATAATTTGCCTGGGGTTCTGGGATTAAAGGAAGTTGCCACCAAAATGTATGATGAAGGATACTTAATATCATGAGGAAATGTTCGAATATATTGAGAAGAGAAAAAGACAAAAAAAAAAAAAAAGGTATATTACGGGACAGAAAGTATAATCCCAAATATCTTCAAAAGTACAGAAAAGAGATTCCTAAAATTTCAGAAGATTCCAGCTTCTGCCTCTGGGCACTGGGATCATGAGTGATTTTAAGAAGCATGATTGGATTATGAACTTGAAAGAGAGTCAGTGATATCCTGGAGTTCACAGGCTTTGGTATTATAAGGAAGTAAGTACACATCTCAGCTAAAGCTCTTATCCGTTCAACCTTGAAAGAGTTACTGTTCCTTTTGTTTGTTTGTTTTTAGCTTGGCCTCTGTTTCTTTATCTACAAAACGGGAGAGTGCCTGGCACCTACTAGATGCTTTATACACTGTGGTTATTTCTACAGGGTAAACTTAATTTCCTTACAGCATTCATTGATAGATAGCGTTTATCACAAGTCACCCATACTTAAACCCTGTCTATACCAATGTCTAACTCGTTGTAACCAGTGCTACAGTATGATCCTTTGGCCTCAGACATTTTAAAATATCTAGTGATGTCTAAGGCAGCAGAAGAATGCATTTGTTTCTTATTCGTCCAGAAAGAATTCATGTTAAAAACCTGAACTTGCAGTGCTAGGTGCTGGGTGGTAGATTTCATAAACATCTTGCTTGTCACAAAGTATGAAATTAATATTCATTCTTACTAACATATTCATTCACTCAACAACTATTCATGACTTGTGTTCACTATGCTAAGCAATGAGTATGAAATTAGTTTATCTCCAATTCATTTCTTCCAGTCTCTTACAGAAATTACATTTGGTTCTGCTTGTGGTTTCAAAAGGAGACCTAAAATTGTATTTACCTTTGACTATAAATAGCATTGGAATAAGCACAAGTCAAATAGATTCCCACTGATCAAATCCTAGCAGCTCCTATATGACATTTCAATCCTACCATGCTGTTTTTGAGCTATTTGTGTTGAGGTATTTTGGGTTTGCTTATTTTAAAAGCCAAGATCAGATGCTGTCTCATATTTTGTCACAGTTTCAGGCAACATTGGAAGTAAAAGAAAAGTTTTAATTTAATCCAAAAGGCTGTTATTTAATAAATAGCCTTAATGCCAGGTAACCAGAACTTGAATGACATTAAAAAAAAAAAAAAGATATTTAGTCTTTTCCTTAACAGCAGTTTTTCAGATAATTCTATTTCAGAAACCCATACAGAAATAGAAAGATTCAAGAAATGTTCCTCCTGTGAAAAGTTTGCCATCCATTTATGAAGATATTGTTCACAGAGTTGTAATAGAAAAAAGTTCAAAACAATCCAAATATGTAGTAATAGAAGACTGGTTAAAGGAATATGCAGCCATTGAAATGTTATAGAAAAAGTATTTAATGACATGGAGAGTTCAACCAGATAAATTGTTACATACAGATCACATTACAAAATAATATTTACAGGACATTTCAACCCCTCTATTTTTGTCTCGGAGAAAATTTTGACCCTGAGGATGTTTGTAATACAAACATGGTGATCATATTAGGCCTATATTGATAAAATTTTCATCAAGAAATTGGTTCCCAGAGCGAATATCACCAAGCCAAAATATTTCCTTGATCAAAAGAGTATAATAACCATTTACAATATATTTTTTTAATTTTCTTCTTTATTTAACCGAGATTATTCCATTGCCATTTGTCGTTTGCCATTTAAATTATAAAATTGCATTTCATTCATCAGTAAGTATTTTGTCATACCAGCTTTTATTGATTCCTTTCTATCCTTGTGAGTTTTCCTCTGTGGTCATTATTTTTACTAAGTTCAGTATTTCTAGATGAGATTTTACTGATCTAAATTTTGTCAAGAAGATCTTGTTCTTCCATTGATTTTTAGCCAATAACAAATATTGCCATGTGCAACTTAAAACATTGTCAGTTTTATTCCATGGAGATTATTTGTACTAGTAATGTTTAATGCAAATATTGCAAGTATGTCTCAGTTAATCCATATGAAAATTATAAGCAACTTTTTAAATGTTTATTTTTTACTTCAAGAGAGAGGGGGGCACAGAGAGAAAGGGAGAGGGAGAGAGAATCCCAAGCAGGCTCTGCACCGTCAGGGCAGGGCTCTACCTCACAAACCATGAGATCATGACCTGAGCAGAAATCAAGAGTTGGGCACTTGGGGGCACTTGAGTGGCTCAGTCTGACTTCAGCTCAGGTCACAATCTCATGGTTAGTGAGCTTAAGCACCACGTTGGACTTGCTGCTCTCAGCACAGAGCTGGCTTTGGATCCTCTGTCCCCCTCTCTCTGCCCCTCCCCCGCTTGTTTTCTCTCTCTCTCTCTCTCTCTCTCTCTCTCTCTCTCTCTCTCCCCCTGTCAAAAATAAATAAACCCTAAACAAAAAAAAAAAAAAAAAGAGTTGAACACTTAACCGACTGATCCGCCCAGGCACCCCTGAAAACTGTAAGCAATTTAATAAAGAGGAAAGAAAGAGGTCAAAGAAGAGAGAGAGGATGGGTGAGGTGAATGGAGAAGGCGAGAGAGAATGAGGAAAGGGAAAAACAAACAAAGGTAGATCAACACACCTGAATAGTCAAAACAGTGGGATCAAAATGGTGGGGTAGGATATGACAAAAATATAGCTTAATAACACTATCTCTTCAAGCTTAATCATGCTAATGCCTTCCCTTGACAGATAAATTCCTGAAAGACTCCTACAGAACATTCCTGAATTTACTTTCAACCTCCCTATCCACTGATATGTATCAGAGAAACAGTGAATTTGCCACATCAGTGAAGGATCTTTCCACGTGACCATATGATAACCAGTTAAAATATGTAACATTTAATAGTGTCTGCTCCACATGCTAAACAGTTAGCTTAAAGTTGTTTATCAAAATGACTGGGTATTTTGACGTTAGCCTGTCTGGGGTATGTAGAGGTTCTGTTGAATCCCCGATATACCATTTCTGAAAATATAGACAGAACTCCTCATGAGATCAAAGATCAGCCTAAGATCAAGATACTGAGTCAGTGAAACGCTGGATGTTGTTCTGCAAGTAAGGGTCAAGGCCATGGAGGTGAGTGAAGGAGTAAGGAAGAAAAGCACAATGAGGTAGAACCCATGAAAACAAAGATGGGAACCCTCCAACTGATACCCTAACTTCTCTGGGCCACCCCTGAGAACCAGGCAAGTTCTTGGTCTCTGCTCTGTCTCTGCTCTTATCACCAGTCCCCACACATTTATCTTTAGTGTTCCCAATTATAACTTAGACCAACAGTGTTCAAAACTCTCACCCCTTCTCTGAAGGCACGGACTCTTAAAATCTTACATAAAAGCCTAAATTTTTAAAGCAGGAAAAGTTACTGCTCTAGAATTATAATGGGCCATAAGTGGAGCAGGGCTGCGGGAGTTGTGGGTCCCCTACACTCAGGTTCCCGGCTCCTTCCCGCTCCAAACATCCAACAGTGACCTCAGACAGGGTCCCACAGAACTCGGTTTGAACTCCACTAGCTTAGACTTTATGTGCTATATTCTAGAATCTCTGAAGGTAAATTCTGTGAGTATAGGATTCTAGGTAAATTCTGCAAGGACAAATGTGCCACTGCTTTCACAGAGCCTCAAAAGTTGAACCAACTTATTAGTTTTTTAGGGTTTGTTTGCTTGTTTTGTTTTCTAGCTAAAAATTTCAATCTGAAACATTTCTTTAAAATTCACCATTGAGGGGCGCCTGGGTGGCTCAGTCAGTTAAGCATCTGACTTCGGCTCAGGTCATGATCTCACAGCTTATGAGTTCGAGCCCCGCATCGGGCTCTGTTCTGACAGCTCAGAGACTGGAGCCTGGATCCTGCTTCGGCTTCTGTGTCTCCCTCTCTCTCTCTGCCCCTCCCCCACTCACACTCTGTCTCTCTCTCAAAAAAAAATAAACATTAAATTTTTTTTTAATTTTTTTTTCAACGTTTTTTTATTTATTTTTGGGACAGAGAGAGACAGAGCATGAACGGGGGAGGGGCAGAGAGAGAAGGAGACACAGAATCGGAAACAGGCTCCAGGCTCTGAGCCATCAGCCCAGAGCCTGACGCGGGGCTGGAACTCCCGGACCGCGAGATCGTGACCTGGCTGAAGTAGGACGCTTAACCGACTGCGCCACCCAGGCGCCCCTAATTTTTTTTTTTTAATTCACCATTGATTTTTACTTTAAATTATTAAAAATAATGATGATGGGGTGCCTGGGTGGTTCAGTCGGTTGAGCATCTGACTTCGACTCATGTCATGATCTCATGGTTCATGGGTTCAAGCCCCGCATCGCATCGGGCTTTGCCCTGACAGTGCAGAGCCTGCTTTGGATTCGCTCCTCCCCTCTCTCTCTCTGACCCTACCCCACTTGCTCTCTCTCTCAAAATAAGTAAATAAACTTTTAAAAAAATTAAAAATAATGATGATGATGATAGCAAAAAATTATGTAGCACCTTCTTTTTTCCTGACAATGCTCTAAGTATTTACATCTATTAAGATATTCTCTCAACACTGAGAGGTCAATACTAATATTATTCCCCATTTAGAGATGAAGGAACTGAGACAGAGAGAAGTCAACTAACTTATCAAAGATCATATGCCTTGTAAGTGAAGTGGAAATGGATTAAAATCATAATCTGATGCAGTCTCCATTTGCAGGAGATACACATTATGCTTGAAACCAATTATGGAAGTTTCTCCAGTGATTAAACAAATTATATGAAATCTTCTTAATAGTCCTTCGCAAGCAATTTCCGTAGAGTCATAGAAATTAATTCTCTTGGCTCAACTCATAGATGGCCATGAAAAGTTGGTCTAAGTGATTTGTAATCTTTGTAGGAATCTTTGAATTTCAGTAAATTCGTTAGATACGAGTAATCTATGGCAATAATACAAGTCTTCTTTTGCAATCCATCAATAGAATAAAATATACTCCCAAATATATTGTTCCAAATATTTGCTAAGTGTCACAGGGGAAACTAAAGTAAAAAATATTGCCATCATCGGGATGTAACATAAATCAAGAGAGAATAATATGGGAAGATATTGTGACTAGATTACAAAATAATAAGTACAATGGAAGATAAGTAGTATGGGTGGAAATTATCAATAGATAATTTACCTGAATTTTGAAGAACCTCTACAATTTCATTAATGTATTTAAATGATTAATACTTATTGAGTGTCTAACAACAATGAAAGCTTTAACCTTAATTTTGAAGAGCTATCATAATTTTATTTTTCATTCAAAAATCAACAGCTATTTATTGACTAGCAATAATAATAACTAACACTGTCCTTGGTAATACAGAAGTAAACAAAAAGATTCTGCTTTCTTGGGGCTTATATTCTAATGGAGAGGCAAATGATAAATGAATAAGAAAAGCACTGGGTAGTGACAAGGGTATACAGAGATGGTGTGATATGACAGTCAGAGTCTGGGTGGCTATAGTAGATTGAGCAGTCAAGAAAAGCATCTCTACAGAAACCCATGGGGGAGGGGAAGGAAAAAAAAAAAAAAAAAGGAGGTTAGAGTGGGAGAGAGCCAAAGCATAAGAGACTCTTCAAAACTGAGAACAAACTGAGGGTTGATGGGGGGTGGGAGGGAGGGGAGGGTGGGTGATGGGTATCGAGGAGGGCACCTTTTGGGATGAGCACTGGGTGTTGTATGGAAACCAATTTGACAATAAACTTCATATATTGAAAAAAAAAAAAAAAGAAAAGCATCTCTAAGGAAGTGATATTTAATCTGAGATCTGACTAACAGAAAGGGCCAGCGTTCTGAAGTTGCGAGAAACAGTAGGAATAGATAGCGGAAAAGCACTCAGATGTGGTCAAATGGGTTTATTCATAGAACAGAAAGAGGGCCAGTGTGACTGGAACAACCTAGTCAATGGTGGAGCATTATAAGAAACGAGGTTGTTTTTGTGAGCCTCCCAGAGCAATGATGATAGTGAGAAACGCTGATAAACAAATGAAATAATACTTCCAATGGATAATATGATACAGATAAATATGGACAGCATCCTATTAGAACATAGAAGCACCTAACCAAGACTGGGAAAAGTGATATTGACTTTGAGCCCTAAACATGAGAAGCAAGGCAAGACCAAAAAGCGTTCCAAAGAAAGTTCAGAAAAGCAAATAGGTAATTACAGCCAGAGCCTAGGGTTGGAGGCAAGAGTATGGTGAGTGATGACCTTGGATACATAGGCAAGGACAAAATGATAGCCACAAGAACTCAAAACACCCTAAAGTTAATTTTGTTTCTTTTGTTTCTTTTTTCTTTTCTTCTCTTCTCTTTTCTTTTCTTTCTGGTAAATAGGGAATATTTACTTATTTATTTTAGCATTTTTTGTCTAAATTTAAATTCAAATTAGTTAACATAGAGTGTAGTCTTGACTTCAGGAGTAGAATCTAGTGATTCATCTCTTACATATAACACCCAGTGCTCATCCCAAAAAGTGGCCTTCTTAATGCTCATCACCCATTTTACCCATCCCCCATCACCATCCCTCCAGCAGCCCTCAGTTTGTTCTCTGTATTTAAGAGTCTCATGGTTTGCCTCCCTCTCTGTTTTTATCTTATCTTTCCTTCCCTTCCCCTGTGTATATTTGTTTTGTTTCTCAAATTCCACAAATGAACGAAATCATATGGTATCTGTCTTTCTCTGACTTATTTCACTTAACATAATACCCTCTAGTTGACTATGAATGGATAAAGAAGATGTGAGATATATATATAGATATAGATGAGATAGATATAGATATAGATATAGATATAGATATATACATACACACACACAATGGAATAGTACTCAGTGATGAAAAAGAATTAAATTTGCAACAATATGGATGGAACTGGAAGGTATTATAAGTTAATTTTTTAACTGAGTGTGTTGAACAACAAGCACAATGAATATGAATGTAATACATACCTCAGAAAGTAGCCTTCAAGAGCCTACTGTTCTAAACAGTGACACCAGCTACCCTATTTCTAGCCCCACAGAAGAAATAAAAATAAAAAAGAAGATACTAGTTTTTTGCCAAGCTCAGTTACAAGTTTCAGCCCTTGTCTGGAAATTTCTACGTTCTGTTGACATACTGTCAAATGAAAGTCAATGAATCCTCACTGTAGTAGTTTGCCAAATATGCCAGTTCCCCACCCTGAAGTGTCCCTCCCTGAGGGAAGAATATACATCGTTGCTCTGATGAACTCAGAAGTGACCAAGTGACTTGCTTTGGCCAGTAACATGTAGACAGAAATAATGGGTGTCTCGTCCAACCAGAAGCTTTCAGATTTGGCAAATGATTCCCCATGTTCCTTTTCGCTCTACTAAAGTGACCAAGTGTTCCAGACCGAGGCTGCTCCATCAGGACAGAGAGTGGAACAACAGCCAATCTGGAAAGGATATGGTACAGGAGACATCCATCTATAAGTCGTTGAAATTTGGGGGTGGGAGAGATGTTACTGCTACTGCGGCACAAATTGGCCTATCCTGACTAACATGTTCATAAACCCAGACTTCTAGAGCAGAAGGGATGAGGCAAGACATGCTAGTAACACCATACACCTATAAGCCTTTGGTCAGGTGAGTACCTGGGGCTTACCCTACTCGGGAATTTCCCCCACAGATTTCACACCAGAACCATGGAAATGAAGTATATTGGATTTTACATTTTCACTCTCTCCCTGCTCGTGACCAAACAATTCAGTACTAATGACTAACTACTCCAACCAGAAAAAAAGTGTGACATGGGATGTAGGCAGCCTGTCTGTGCTCCGTTTGCACAGCCCACAACTATAAATAATACCAGTAGGAAAGCACACATTGCCTTAGATGGAAGGCACAAAGAAAAGCACTTTCTCTGATAGTTTAGCAACACATTCAGATTTCATGTCTCTAGGTAAAAATAGGCCTAACAAATGAATTAAATTTGGAAGCTGAGCCGAAGTGAAGAACACTGGCATTATAAAGATGCCGTGGGAGGGAGAAGAGACTTATAAGGTGCTGTATTCTCTCTGCCGGTGAGCAGGATAGAAGGGTGGAAAGAAAGGATTTTCCTGAGAAATGAAAATAATCATCAAGAGTTTGAAGTTAAAAATATCATCTTTATTAAACTAGTAACCCAAAGGAACTCTGAAAACCATACAGGCTTCAGCAACGGATAAAATAAAACTCAACAGTTAGGATTTTCTTCGGTGCACTTTCAACGTTAAGAAAAGGGGGTGGGGGGAGGGAAACAGATCCAAAGAAAATAGATGTCAAATAGATGTCAAAGAGTGTCTAACAATACATAAACTTCCAATTTAATAACCCACATGATTTGTTTGTTTGCTTGCTTGTTTCAATAAAACACATCCATTTCTATTATAATTTTCAATGCTATTTTTTTAAGATGTTATTTTTAAGTGATCTCTACACCCAATGTGGGGCTCGAACTTTAAATCCTGAGATCAAGAGTTGCATGCTCTACCGACTGAGCCAGCCAGGCACCCCTCAGTGCTATTTTTAATGTCTCTGGTACTTGGGCAAAGGAAGCATTAGGAGATAGTATATCTTCCAAAAGAAAAAAAATATATCAGTCATCAACCTTTCTTAATGCTGTAGTCTAAGGCAAGTACACCTCTCTATCCTATAACATCTGCAAACAAAAAAATGCTATATTATCTTTCTACATCAAAATATATGCTATTTATTGCCAAGTAGAAATGCGTCTAACATTAGATCATAAGCTTCTTGAGGGTATCTCAAGGCTGTCTTCTGTATCTCTCTCAAAGCCTACCTAGTACAGGGGGTAATATCCAGCAGGTGCTTCAGACACATTTTTTAATTGAATAGAGTGACTTTTCTCCATGAGCCCTTCTTTGCTCTAAGTGGCCTACTGTCAACAAACTATACTCTATGTTGATAGACAATTGGTGAAATCTTTAGGCCAGCAAAACATCAGCAGATAATAACAGCACATTCTAACTGTGTCCAAATCTGTGACCTGAAATGTTCCCTAAACTGCACCGCTGGCATCATCACATACTGAGGATAACTCACTTGAATCACCTCCCTGAGCCGCTGGAGAACTGCCTCCTATGCCCACAGTTCTATGGTCATGGTGATTTGGCCAGATCTCAGTTCCCCAAGGGTAGGCCCTGAACACGGTGAGGCCTTTCCAAGAGATTCAAATGGCTTGAGGATGAAGCTGAGATGACCCACAGCTGTGATCACAAGAATGCAGAGGGCCTTGGGTTTGTTGTAGATACAGGCCTGGAAAAACCTATTCTTGGATATACGCACAATTATTGGGGTCAACTTACCAAGAGTAAAAAATCTAAGTCATCAATCACCCCCTGCAGTCAACACTGTTTGTGTAAGTCCTCAGCTCCCACAACAATGCAAGGGCTTCTTGATTAACTTGTGGATAGTCTTGTTGTGCTGCTTTAAGACCAGCTAACATGTTGGAACAAAGCATTCTAATATCATAAACTGAAGTGTCAATGGTAAGAAACCTTATATTTTATATTTGTTAGAGTACTAGCAGAGATTTCCAGCCGGACACCCCAACTTCGGCAAGGCCTTTTTCTAGCTGTTGTGATGTGGCTCAACAGCAGGACCTAAATTAAGACAAAATAAAGCAAATTTGGCTCACAATCCTGGTTTTTGCGGTTTTTTAGAGTATACACATCATGAACTGTATAGTTTTTTCTGGGGGTTAGTAACTTCAGGGTCATTTATGCAAAGACTTCAAGCAAAATTGGAAGTTTCAAACTCACATTTCATACTGAAATAATTCAACACACATTAATAAATACTATAAGTCAAGTCGTTGGGTTGGGCACTAAGATATAATGATGCACAAATGAATAGGGTGTTATTAAAAGTATATAGTCCTGGGGTGCCTGGGTGGCTCAGTTGGTTAAGGGTCCAACTCTTTATTTCAGCTCAGGTCAGATCTTATGGTCATGAGATCCAGCCCCATGTTAGGCTCTGCACTGACAGCCTGCTTTGGATTCTCTCTCTTCCTCTCTCTTTCTGCCCCTTCACCCCTCAAATAAAAAAAAAAAAAAAAATGTGTAGCCCTTGTTGAATGTTGCATAAGTTTATCTTCCATTGTTTCCACAATCAGGATACCACATTTCCAAACCCAGAAAACAGGCTCTTCACAAATCGATGAAATTTTCAGGTTGGCTTTTAGTTTTGTTTATTGTTTCCTTCACTGTGCAGAAGCATTTTTATTTTGATATAGTCCCAGTAGTTTATTTTTGCTTTTATTTCTCTTGCCTTAGGAGACTTATCTAGAAAAATGTTATTATAGCCAATGTCAGAAATTACTGCCTGTGCTCTCTGTTAGGATTATTATGGTTTCAAGTCTCGGATTTAGGTCTTTAATCCTTTTTGAGTTTATTTTTGTGTATGCTGTAAGAAAGTGGCCCAGTTTGCATATGTTTTCAGGTTTCCCAACACCATTTGTTGAAGAGACTGTGTTTTTCCCATTGTATATTCTTTCCTCCTTTGTCGAAGATTAATTGACCATATAATTGTGGGTTTATTTCTTGGTTTCCTATTCTGTTCCTCTGATCCGTGTCTATTTTTATGCCAGTACCATACTGTTTTGAGTACTACAGTTTGGTAATATAACTTGAAGTCTGGAATCATGATAACTCTAGTTTTGTTTTTCTTTTTTAAGATTACTTTGGCTATTCAGGGGCTTTTGTGGTTCCAGATAAATTTTAGGATTGTTTGTTCCAGTTCTATGAAAAATGTTGGTATTTTAATAGGGATTGCATCAATTGAGTACATTGCTTTGGGTAGTATAGACATTTTAACAATATTTATTCTTCCGATCCATGGGCATGGAATGTCTTTTCATTTCTTTCTGTTGTCTTGAATTTCTTTCAGCAATGTTTTATACTTTTCAGACTATAGGTCTTTCACTCTTTGGTTAAGTTTATCCTAGATATTTTATTGTTTCTTTGTGCAATTATAAATGGAATTATTTTCTTAATTTCATTTTCTGAATGTAACAGATCTCTATATATTGATTTTGTATCCTAAGACTTTACTGAATTCATTAATCAGTTCTAGCAACATTGTGGTGGAATCTTCTCTATATAGTATCATGTCATCTGTAAATAGTAAAAGTTTTACTTTTTCCTTACCAGTTTCCTTTTATTTCTTTTTGTTGTCTGATTGTTGTGGCTAGAATTTTCTATACTAAGTTGAGTAAAAGTGATGAGAGTGGGCATCCTTGTCTTGTTCTGAAACTTAAGGGGAAAACTTTTTCAGTTTTTCCCCATTGGGTATGATGTTAGCTGTGGACTTTACATATAAGGCCTTTATTATGTTGAGGTATGTTTCCTCTAATCCTACTTTGTTGAGATTTTTTATCATGAATGGATCTTGTACTTTGTCAAATGCTTTTGATGTATCTATTGAAATGACAACATGATGATATGTGATCTTAGTGATATGATGTTTCAGGCTCAAAAACATTTTGAAATAAAGACAAAGTTCAGACTTAACCTCAATGAATATGATTGCTTAGCTATCTATAGTAATATTATCAGTATAGATAGTATACTAATAATATTAGTAAAAATTAGGCATCATTGATAAGCCTATGCAAGGTCAAATTCTGCAGAGACATGGAACCTAAAAGGAAGAGCAAAAAGTCAATTTACCTCAGAATTTTAATATGGATTCATTCATTCATTTATGCCTTTTTTTTAACGTTTATTTATTTTTTTGGGACAGAGAGAGACAGAGCATGAACGGGGGAGGGGCAGAGAGAGAGGGAGACACAGAATTGGAAACAGGCTCCAGGCTCTGAGCCATCAGCCCAGAGCCCGACGCGGGCCTCGAACTCACGGACCGCGAGATCGTGACCTGGCTGAAGTCAGACGCTTAACCGACTGCGCCACCCAGGCGCCCCCATTTATGCATTTTTAATAAATTCATTTATTCAACATATGTTTATTGAGTCCCTAATATATTTTTGACATTGGACTAACATCATAAAAGAAACATAAAGTCTTCCTCTCTTTGAGTTTATACTTTAGTGGGAGAGATAGAAATTATAAGGTGACATTTAGTTTCGATTTTAATTAACAAAATATCAAGAATATTGCTGAAGCAAGGGGGCTACAGGAAGAAAGAACAGGCCCAACATGTCTCAGCTCAACTGTCTGAGACTTCCCAGTCCTCAAAGGGATGTCACAGCTGCCTGTGATTCTCTTCATGCAAGGTAGAGACTAGTATTTTTGTCAGAACAAATTCAGAGTGAAGTAAAGTATTAATTAATTCTGAGATGCAAAATAAGATAATATGCCGAGACAACAGCGTTACCAGACACATGCATTGGGAAAAGATTTTCTAGATCACTCTATGTTTTCCTGTAGTATATCAAGAATTGAGTTGGCCAGAGTTGTGGAAGAGACATTTCTCCTTCTATCATAGCTAAGTCATCCCTATGATAGACAGAGGATGTGTCATAAAAGAAATAAAACAATGTTTATCCTGGACACAAGATTGGTGAAAAAGAGAAGAGAGGGGGGAAAAAACCCAAACAAACAAGCAAGTAAACATGCATCTCCAAATTTGTCCCATCTTTGCTTCCAGCAGGAAAGAAGGCAATGTTACATAGACGTTACTTGATCAGCAACCCCCAACTGAGACTCTGCCACTTAGCAGAATATCCAAAGCAGACTGCACTGACAGCACAGAACCCGATGTGGGGCTCGAACCCACAAACGGTGAGATGATGACCTGAGCTGAAGCGGGTTGCCCATACGACTGAGCCACCCAGGCACCCACAAATTGGACCAGTGTTAAAACATACTTTAAATTTAATTAAGTTTTCCCTAGAACAAGCAGGAAGACGTTCCTGGAAGAGACAGGCTAGGGGCAAAATAAAGGAGGTACATTTCTCTGCACATCTAAATTGTCGTGTGACTGAAATCTGGAATCCTGCCACACAAGCCACACATTTTGCCCAACCTCTCTCTCTAACTGCCTGTGGGTCAATATGCCGCAGTTTGAGAAAGAGCTGCCGCCAGAGACTTGGGTCCAAAATATGCAAAACTGACATAATTTTTACAGGAGAGTTGATCATTCTATTCAGAATCAAGTTACTAAATTCCTTCTAAATACATAAGGCAGGAACTACTTTCTGAAGCCTAGTTGTTTAACTGGTATTGAAAAATTTCTTCCACAGATCAGAAAGTTGGTAATTTGTACATCATTGAAGAGCCAGCACCTTCTAGAAATACAATAGGGGCCCCTGGGTGGCTCAGTCAATTAAGCATCTGACTTGGCTCAGGTCATGATCTCCCGGTTCATGGGTTTGAGCCCTGCTTAGGGCTCTGTGCTGACAGCTCAGAGCCTGGAGCCTGCTTCAGATTCTGTGTCTCCCTCTCTCTCTGCCCCTCCACCCCCTTTCTCTCCCTCTTTCTCTCTCTCTCTCTCAAAACGAAAAAAACATTATGGGGTACCTGGGTGGCTCAGTCAGCTGAGCGTCCGACTTCGGCTGGGGGTCAAAGTTCTTGGTTTGTGGGTTCAAGCCCTGCGTTCGGCTCTGGAGCCTGCTTTGGTTTCTGTGTCTCCCCCTCTCTCTCTGCCCCTCCGCTGCTTGTGTTTTCTCAAATAAAGAAACATTAAAAAAAAAAAAAAAAAAGAATTTTCAAACCCTCAAAGTCATGTATACCCCTTCCTAAAGTGATCTCCCTGGATCCCATTAAAAAAAATAAATAAATAAATAAACAAACAAACAAACACACACAAACATCAAGAAAATTTTTATAAATAAAAATACAATAGATTCAGAAGCACTTGTTTATAAAATAGGTGGAAATAATCTGTTCTCCTATAACAAGTATCTCTTTTTGTAAATTTGTACCTGAAATTATTTTCTTTTCTTAATTTTAAAAGATCACAAATGAGCTCAAGATGTAAATAGAAAATATGCTCTCAAATATCAAACCCTATTGTGTGTGGGGTTTTTTTAAGAGCAATGTAAATGTAATAATGAATAGGGGTTAGCAATGTAGGTGTGATGTTAGAAAAATCTCCTGACAATTAAAGTCCAAATACTAAGATAAAATAAGGTGAATGTTGGGGCGCCTGGGTGGCGCAGTCGGTTAAGCGTCCGACTTCAGCCAGGTCACCATCTCGCAGTCCGTGAGTTCGAGCCCCGCGTTGGGCTCTGGGCTGATGGCTCGGAGCCTGGAACCTGTTTCTGATTCTGTGTCTCCCTCTCTCTCTGCCCCTTCCCCGTTCATGCTCTGTCTCTCTCTGTCCCAAAAATAAATAAACGTTGAAAAAAAAAATAATAAGGTGAATGTTCCTCTACTTAAGCAAAATGTGAAAATAGTATTAAAAAAAAAAACACAAGATTTTCTAAGACTAAGCGATTCTTCCTCTGAAGAGGAGAGGAAAAAAAAGCAGGTTCATAAATAACATTTTAAAATATTTATTTCCACTATGCTTTTTCCAAAGTTGTATAAAACAGATCTCTGCTAAAATAATTGCAAATTAGCTTGCTGACCAAAACGAACTTTAGAAAGAAAAGAAAACAGACTCATACCACTGTCGCCTTATTATTTATGCCTCTTTAAAAAAAAAAAAAAAGGCCTGTCTCCATTGTTCTTCTAACATCTTTTTATAATCAGCTTTAATGTGATATTATATTACATCTTTTCTATTCTTTTATTTTCTATTTTTTTTAATATTTTATTTGTTTTTGAGAGAGAGAGATAGAAAGACAAAGGGTGAGCAGGAGAGGGGCAGAGAGAGAGACATGGAATCCTAAGCAGGCTCCAGTCTCTGAGCTGTCAGCACATGGGGCTTGAGCTTACGAACTATGAGATCATGACCTGAGTTGAAGTCGGACACTTAACTGACTGAGCCACCCAGGCGCCCCTTTTATTACATCTTCTTAAATAAAATAATTTACCTATCTTTTATTCCACAAATCAATCAGATGTAACATGTAGGTTACCCTTAATTAAAGGTTTCCTTTGTAGAGATACTCTGAATTCTCACGAACCCCACTGACAGAAAGCATCATTTGTTGTCAAGTAAGTCACTCGACAGAGCTTCCAGCTTAAGTTTTTAAAACACCCTCTCACCCAGCAAAACTTCCCATACCTGGTAAATCTTAGAACCTCTGGCAACCTTTACTCCTTAGAGGTGAGGAGGTGACTGATCACCCACATTTTCCCAAAAGAGCCCCCTGCTCCTACTTGCCTGTAATGATATTTTAACATTGAACTCAATCTTCTTGCTTCCAAATTACAAGCCTATAACCATTACCTCAAGAGTGGCACCAGGAAACAAGAGTGCATTTTTACTACACCATCATCCCTTAACATTTCCAACTTACTCCTTTCATGCCAGGCCTTTGCAAGAGGCCTCATTTATTCCCAAATTCCAGGAGCACAGGAGCTAAGAAAAGCTTTGTTGTATGGCAGAGAGCCCCAGATCTGACATTCACGGGAAGGGGAAATCAAATGGGACCATCCATTAACAGGTCAGTCCAGAATTGTTATGAAACCCCCTGCCTTTTCAAATGACCGATGGGCCTCCCATCCTTTCTTGGTGCTGGGCCTCCAGACTACGGGCTGTTTGCATTCAGTCAACACTCCAATTTTATAGGCCTGTGGAGCCAAAGATTACAAGACTTTTGAACTCCAGGCTGCCTTCTGTCTGGCTACACCCTCTGTTTCTGGAGCCCAAGTCTTTTTTAACAAGCCTACAAAAACAAGCAGTTAGGGTAAGGTCTGCTAATCCTCTTTTCTACCTAGAAGTAATTACGTATTTTGAATCAACCAGCAAGGAAGCAGAGTGACCACTACAAATGCGTGGAGCTATTTACAGAAGGATCGTACTGTGCCTCAAAGGGGTTGATCGCTACTGACTCGAGTTCCTTAAAAATGTCCTGCTGTTGCTACACGAGAAGTTACATACAACGCTAGGCCTGGTTTTTAAGGAAAAGAACAAATGTACAAACTTAAATGAACAAAAGATGAAAAGAAAAAGTCAGGAAGGCATTTTAACAGGCTCCAAATATAATATCCTGGAGCATCCATTGGTCTGTCTTCCTCTAGATAACTGCACAGCTGGTTTCTCCGCACCTAATTTCACGCCCCTCTTCTTTTTTTCTTAATTTACACCGTTAACGGACTTCAGTGTATCAACAGCTTCAAAGTTGCATCTAGGCATTTTATATTAAGAACATGATGGTCTTTTTAGTTACTCAAAATGATAAACACCTAGTTCAAGAAAATTCATAGCATTCTCTTCAAAATCCGATGTTTAAAACTGCCTTTTACCTTTAGTGTAAATTATTGCTTATACAATAAGCAGTTCTTTGTATCCCTGTGGACAAATATTTTGATATAAAATATGTCAGTGGTCAACTCTCATATCTTGTCAAACAAGTCTGTAATTTTTCTAAAAAGGTTTTGCACTGATACCCAAGTTATACACTTCTTGGGACATAAATACCGTAAATTGTAGTAGGCCTACCACTATCACCAAAAGAACAAGGAGTTCCCAATTTACTAATGGGTTGTGTTTCAAACCTTTTTTTTTTTTTTTTTTTTTTAAGTATTTAGAGCACAGGGGCGTCTGGATGGCATAGTCAGTTGAGCGTCTGATTCTTGATTCAGGCTCAGGTCATGGTCTCATGGTTCATGGGTTCGAGCCCATCGTGGGGCTCTGTGGTGGCAGTGCAGAGCCCGCTTGGGATTCTCTCTCTCTCTCTCTCTCTCTCTCTGCCCCTACCCTGCTCTCTCTTTCTCTCCCTCAAAAAAATAAGATAAATATTAAAAAAAAAAAAAAAAAAAGGTGTTTGGAAGACAGAATGCATTTTCCCATGGAAACATTGTTGTGGCGATTCCATTCAAAGCGATCTGCCTAACAGCCCTTCATTCACACTCTTTTATGCCCTGCCCCTCTGATTTAACTATTGCAACTCCCTCCTCCTGGAATGCCCTCTACCCCTCCTCTCCCTGATATCCATAGTCAACTCATACCCTTGACAATGAGCTTAAATGCCACTCCATAAAGATTCTCGACAGATGGAACCCATCACTGGATCCTCAGAACTAAAGGGCTCTTCATGGCCCTTCTGTAGTAAATGTGGTTATTTCCCCCAACATCTGTTCTACTCCCCACCCCCACCCAACCTGTGATAACAATCATAGGGTTTTGGTGAGATTGATCTCATCCTTATTTCCTGGAACTAGGTCTATGCCAGTGAGGAGAATCCTATCTCTCTTGACCTAGACATTGGTTCAGGTAACCCAGGTTTACACCAATAACTATTTGGCATTTTCTTTTTATTTTTTTTTAATTTTTTTAATGTTTATTTATTTTTGAGAGAGAGAGAGAGAGACCATGAGCAGGGGAGGGGCAGAGAGAGAAGGAAACACAGAATCTGAAGCAGGCTCCAGGCTCCAAGCCATCAGCACAGAGCCCCACACAGGGCTCCAACTCACAAATGGCGAGATCATGACCGTAGCTGAAGTCAGATGCCTAACCAACTGAGCTACCCAGGCACCCCTATTTGGCATTTTCTTGTCCACGTGGACTGGTTTAGGTCCAATCAGAACAAATCCTAGGACTTTTGGCCAATGGTTGTGAGACAGAACATTTTCTTCCTGGCTTTGAAAGTTAGAGATTATATGGCTCACGTTCCTATGGGCAGGCATTTTGTTCCCATGAAGGAAGTCAACATCAAGTCGATACCCAGAGGAGGGCAGAACTGAGGGAATCCTAGAGAAATGGAGCTAGAATCTTGATAGTGCAAGCTCCTTGAACCTGACCTATCTCTGAACTTTTCAATTACATAAACCAATAATTTCATTCCCTCACATCATTTAAGCCACTTTGAGTTGGGTTTTTGTTACCTCTAATGAAAGCATCCTACTGATACAATTCTTATCGCTTTCTACTTCATACTATTTTTTGTGTGTACCAGTTTTATATTGCCCGTTATACCTTTTAACTTTCTGAGACCAATACCATATCTTCATACCCACCCTCAGTGCCTAGCGTATACATCTGTATAGGAAAACATAAGTGCAGGTTGGATTGAGCCAACTAACTCAGTATTTTTCAAGCGAATGCCAGTTACGTGGGATGTTAAAACATTTTAGGGAGGGAAATAATTCTACCTTTAAATAGGATGGACAAGCACTGGGTTTTTAAAAGGGAGAATAATTTCTTTACCACAGTATTTCTTAAAGTCCTCAATATACTGCACTAATGCACATTGTGACAAAAAGTGAGATCTAATACAGTATATGTGTCAAACGCATTTAACTCCTTATCTCTTTCATACTGCACATCTCGAGGAGCTAATGTTACAAAGAACACATTACGGAAAATACTATAGTATGTCATAATGATCTAAAAACTCCAACCTGATAGGCTTCAAGGAGTATAAAGGAAGAGGAAAAAGAAGTTTTCCCCACAATTTCAGAAGGGAAGGTCAGCCAGAGAACTTACTGTTGATGACCTCACCCCTGTCCACACACTGTTTACACAGCTCCAATGGTTTTCCCCCGAAAACTTACCTTTATGCTGATCCACACACACCAACTACCTCTGTAAGTTCTGATCTTCCAATCAAAATGCCCCTTCCTTTGCCCCTCCCTACAATAAAAATTCCCTTTCCTTTCAAACAAGTAAGACGTCCAGAAGAACGCAATCTGACTAAATTGTGTCATCTTATATATGAAAAGTCAGCCAATCCTTCAAATCTCCCATTTTAACAGGTATTATACTTTTTTTCATATTTCTATTAACACTATCCCCTCAAAAATATCTCCAGGTAGCATAGAACATATAACAGTATTACAAACGGAAGTGTCGAGCGAACATTTTTTAACAGTGTTCATATTTAAATGAGATCATTCAGTGGAAGACCTTTGACCTTTATGTAGGAAATAAGGGGCATTTTGGTTGTCAGGCTCATTATCACCATTGGTTTTAATAATAGTAATTTTCAGGAGAGCCTGGGTGGCTCAGTTGGTTATGCGTCCAATTCTTAGTTTTGGCTCAAGTCATGAGTTCACGGTTTGTAGTTCAATCCCCACTTTCGGGCTCCACACTGAAAGTGCAAAGCCTGCTTGGGATTCTCTCTTTCTCTCCCTCTTTGTCTGCCCCTCCCCTGCTCGTGCTCTCTCTCTCAAAATAAATAAAGTTTAAAAAAATAATAATAATAGTAATTTTTAATAACCTCTTTAGTTACCCGAGGCGGGGGGGGGGGGTAAGGGGTGGGCAAAATGGGTGAAGGTTGTCAAAAGGTACAGACTTCCACATATAAGAAAAATAAGTCCTGGGAATGTAATATCCAACGTGGTGACTATAGTTAACAATTCTGTATTGCATATTTGAGAGTTCCTAAAAGATTAAATCTTAACAATTCTTATCATAAGAAAAAGAATCACAACTCTGCGTGATGATGGATGTTAACTAAACTTACTGTGGTAATCATTTCACAATATATACATATATCAAATCATTATGTTGTATGCCCAAAACTAGTACAATGTTAGATGTTGATTATATCTCAATGAAAAATAATAATAATGGTAATTTTTAGGCATTGTCTTCATAATTACCTCAATCACAACTTAGTAATATTTCTTAGACCGTCCCAGTCTTCTAAGGTTGCTCTATTTCTATATAATTAGGTTTATTACAAAACCAACCACTCCAAAACTGAATGGCTTAAGCTTTTTGTGACCCAAGAGACTTCTGACCCACCAGTTCCAGTGCCATCCGTGTAGTCCTTCTAATCCTTGTGACCCCTGTCTCCCAATACCTGCCTTCCTGTGTCCTGGGAGCTGCCTCAGACCCAAGCCGTGCACGGCTTTGATTCTAGAAGCCCTGTAACCACCACAGACTGTTCTGGCCCAGTGGACCTGAGAGCTGTAGATAGGAACTTCAAAACCCTAGGCACAACACTTTCTCATGAGATCTCTGTCCACAGTCAAGACATAACAGCAGAGCGTATTTCTTGGTGGGTTTTTATACACCGACTTCTGTTGAAAGTAAAAGGCAACGTTTTTCTCGAGACACTGATGTGATTAGACCTAATAAAGATTCACCAAATTACGTCTTTATTTTTAATCCATCCACACCTGAGCCCTATTAATCTAACTTCCAAACTCGACCTTTATCCATTTAGAAGTGTGTGGCAGGTGCCACCTGATGTTTTTGAAGGTGTGTTAGCTTTTGATCCCCTTTGCTGTGAGGGGGAGACGAAGCAGCTTGCCTAGAGCCTCTCTGGAATCCGCGGGACCAGCGTACCACTCTCTACGCCTCTTTCATTGACTACATGTCATTGCCAACAGGTGATTCTTGTCTTACAAGTTTCTCAGGCTTCACGTCAGGCAACAATACAAATAACAGTATTCTGTGGAATAAAATTTATTAAAATTGCCTTGGATTGCTAGCTAATCATTCAGACTGTTGAAGCACGCAAAGATAGATTTTTAAAAAATCATTTTAGTATATAAGCCTTTTGACTTGGGTAGTAAAAGTGACATATTAAACAAACTACACAGTGAGTATTAAGTGGCGTATAGGGCCAATAATTTATTGTTTCTCTCAGTTCTTCTGACCTGGGTCAACCTGTCACCAATGGAAAGGTCTAAGACGATGACCTCACAAGACTGAGACCTCAGCCAGAACAGCTGAGAAGGCTGGCCTCTCTCTCTAGGTGGTTTCTCCTTCTCCAGGAAGTTAGTTGGGGCTTCTTCCAATGGCGGTCTCTCGTTCCCAGCAGCAAGGTTGCGAGCCCCAGTGCACACGTGGTTTTCAGATATCTACTGTATCACATTTGCTAATGTCCCATTGGGTAAAATAAGTCCTGAGGTTAACTTCAAATTCAAGGAGGAGAGGAATACACTCCCCTGTTTGCTGAGAGAGCGGCAAAGTCACATTACAAAGGGGCATTTGTGAAGGGAGGGAAGCAATCCTCATGGCCATCTTTGCGAACCGTCCATTTCGCTCCCACTGGCTACAGTGAAAGCTGAGATGAACAGTCCCAGCTGAGTCCAGCACAAATTGCTGACCCATACCATTGTGCGCAAATACATGATTGCCATTTAGACCACTAAATTTGGGGAACATGGTCCGACGCCAAAAGCTAACCGGAACAATTTCTGAACCCATAAGGCAGGCAAAAGTTCCAAAATGTTTTCAGTTTCCTTTTTAAAACTCCTCTTATGTTTTAATGCTGAGGTATTTTAAGTACTTTGAAGGTATCACATGACTATTCCTTGCGATTTCTACTAGGCAGGATGGAAAACAGAGGGCTGTTCACATAAGAAAGTCAAGTATAAATCAGGTAGTTGAAATTTGGGGCAAGCCTCTCCTGCCCCGTCTGCACCCCACACGCCAATGAAGAGACGGAAGAGAGAGGGTTTGATGGAACGACCACAAAAGCCAAACACATGCATTTGATAAAGAAACAGTGTAGGAGAAACAATCATGTACCTTCATCCTTAATATGACATAGTAAGGCCAAACCATAAGCAACGCACTTCCTTACAAAAGCTCTCAGAATTCATAGAACAGATTGCACAGCAAAGAAAAAGCAGGCAAATAAAGAGGCTGGCAACCCGGCTGTAAGTATGAATTTTAAAAGGAAACAGCCCCACTTTCCCCGCCCACCATGACTCAAACTGTGTTTCCAAACTAGTCCTCTATCAGAATGTAGCAGAATAAGTGCCAATCAGAATTAGGACGCCTGGATTTTCATTTTGCCACTGAGCAGCTGCCAGACAGACCTCCAATAAGTCATTTGACCCCTCTGGGTCTATGCTTTCACAACTATTAATTGAAAGGGTCAGACTAGGTGACCTGCCTAAAAACTGCTCTTCTAGAAATTACATGCTCATGTCAGAAGGCTGGGCGGTGTAGCATGTGGTCAAAAACATGACCTCTGTCATCAAAAAGAACCACTTTCAGGTCCAGCTCAGCAACCGACTAGCTGTAGAATCTTGAGCAAGTGTCTTAAATTCTCAGTTTCCTCACCTGGAAGATGAGAACGGTAATTGTATGGGAATCTGCTAATTATGAGATACCACATATCACATATTCAGCATTTGTCTGGCACATTAGGAAGTGCTCAGAAAATAGGTCTTCGTGTTGTGAACAAGAACCTAAACCGTGTCTGTTAATTCTGCCCGACTGTCATAATACACATAGATTGGTCACACGATCCACAAAGGAATCCTAAAGCTGCCCTCCCCCCCACCCCCCGCAGCTACCTGAACCTCAGCTCCGCTTGTGCGTCCTGAGGACAAAGCAGAAGTTGAATATCCAAAATCACCAGAACATTCTGGAACTACTGGTCTCCCTGCCCTAGCCATTTTACTTCCCTTTTTAAAAACTAACATCAAGTCTAAAAGAAAAAAGAGATTTGGGATCCGAGTTTAAAGAAGAAAAAAGCAGTTTGTGCAGACAACTTTGACTTCCCTGATTTGTGGAGGATCTCCTAGCCGCAGTTCCCAGAGTATCTTTAGCCTCCAGGCGTCTGCTTGAAACAGGATACTCAGTTTAACCAGTAATTCTGGTCTCTCCATTTTCCCCCTGTGTACAAGGTATCAAAGGAACAAATAATGCCTAAAACATCAAAATGTTTTTATTCCTCACCTAAGAACAACTATATCCATGGGCGAAAGGAGAAATAACGGAGAGTAGACTTAGGCAGGAAGACTGCTATTCAGTCTTGAAGGGTCTCCGTTGTAATTGCTAAAGATGACAACAAAACAATAGCACCTGGGGGAAAGGGAAGAAGTGTCCAGCACACCCTACTCATGCCCTCCACCTCATCTAAGCCAGTAGACCCAAGAAAGAACTTACGTGGAAGCAGGGCCCAGGCAGAAAAAGGAATGAATGCCCACATACCATACGAATAAATAATTAAAAGTTATAAAAGCCAGTGAACAACTAGGTTAAAAATATATATACTCTGTTTTCCTGCTTTGACAGCTATACCCTTAGTAACTAAGAAGGCCACGTTGCCATTCAGAGTTCCCATCGAAACCTGGTGACACCAGGAGAGCCGTCCCCTGACCTCTGCCCACCCGTTCTCCATCTCCTGGTTCTATCCAGCACCACAAGCAGACTCAAAGGCACATTTGGGGATAACTCACTCAGCACATATATCCGAGCAATTCAAACTCCTTCTGCCAGGTGGCCTTTGCCACCTCCATGGGCCCAAAAGTACACAATTGTCTGTGACCAGGAGGACAAACC
Source organism: Herpailurus yagouaroundi (assembly GCF_014898765.1). Taxonomy (NCBI): domain Eukaryota; kingdom Metazoa; phylum Chordata; class Mammalia; order Carnivora; family Felidae; genus Herpailurus; species Herpailurus yagouaroundi. The sequence goes on along the minus strand of NW_024412413.1, from coordinate 30,744,200 downwards.
CAGAGCAGATGCCCCGACAGGCACTAGAATCGGGCCTGGAGAGTTCAGGAGGCCGGGGCATCTGGGACGCCATCTCAAAAAGGAGCATAAACTTTAGATGGGTATATCCCCTTGGTCTCTTAGACTGTTTGCTCAGTATATCCCAAGGAAACCACCTGGGACCGTTTGCCTTGGAGTAGGGGCAGCACTGAGGAGACCACAGCCTTCTCAGAAGCTTCTCAGACCTTATCCCCAGGGGTCGTTCCTCCAAAGAGATGCCTCCACACTCTCTTCCACACACAGATGGGCCTCTTCAGCTTCTCTCAGGTGACTCTTCGACTCCCACAACCGTCACCGTAAGTCATAAACAAATGTCAAGCAACAGGTTTCTTCCTAGTGTCTCCCTTTGGCATTCTTCAAACTGAAACCCAGGTTTCTCATTTTCTCCAAAATCAGAAGGCTTGTCTTTTCTTCACATGTTATCCTGCCCTCGGGTGATTCTACTCATCCAGTATCTGTATCATAAAGTATGTGTCTCAGATGTGCACAATGTCCGTCTTCAAGTCATGACTCTTCCCTCACTTCCCATGAAATCAGGAAGCCAGGAGATAAAAGAAATATGGAAACTAATGTCCCTTTTTGAAATGTTCCTTTTTAAAATTAGTAACTACTGATATCCAGCTTTGCTTCTTTTTTTCCCTGGGCCCTGATCATTTCCTGATTTTATTTGTATCCCTTTTTCCTTAAGGTTATTCTTCCCAGTAGCCCCAAAACTAAAATTAATCCAGCCAAAACCACCAAAGTTATTCCGGCACACCTTTCTCTGAGCCCGGTGGGTGTTCCTCACCCCTCCGTGCCCAAAGGCCATCACAGACCCTTAGGGCACAGGATAGGCACTCAGGCAGCAGGCTTATTCTCTTTCAGTGAGCCCTTTAATACCTCCTAGCTAAGACCAGGCCAGTTCTAGAAAGAGTAGAGTAAAAAAAAAAGGGAGGGCCAGCTTCATGAACATGTAGCCCGTGCTTTCTGGGCCATGCACTTGGTTTAATGTTCTGATGTCACCATCTTAAGGGTCTCACTAATCCTGTCTTTGAACTTTTTCTTATAAGTGAAGTCCAAGGGGACAATGAGGCTTATGTGTGAACAGAGGTATACATACGCTATGCCTGTCCGCCTTCATCACCACCCCATTCAACAAAGAGTATTTGCGATGCCCCGTGAGCACAGAATTCATGTGGCTCTACCGTGTTTGGGAGTTCTGCAAGACTAAAAGTGAGTTCAAGGTAAGTGTGTTACATCTGTGGCTGTGTAAGTGGGGGTGCTGACCACACCCGGAGGCCCTGTTTTCTATTCAAAACAGGCTACAAATACAAAAAGACAATGGGGTTCCAAAAGACCCAAACAAGCAAGGAAACTACTTTATCTTTTGTTACTCTTGGTACTGCTCTGTAATAATCAACCATTCACCCTAAAAATGATGACACTGAAAAAAGAGAAAGGCAGGGTGACCAATAGTTCCTTTCCCTGTCAGTCCCTTCTTATTCATCAGTAGCAAAAAGAAGGGTATTGGCACATGTATATCAAGAAGTAGAAACAGTTGAGTTCGTTTTGTGCAGCATTTCCACTGTTCTGGTAGGAACAAAATCCATATGCAAGTATGAACTATAAAACATTGAAAGGTATAGTTTTGTGATTCCGTATACAAGTAAAATCATCTTATATTTTCATTTAAAACTGGCATTGCCCACACACACAAAAAAAACTGGCATTGAACAGTATAGAAATGAATGGCAAAAATAATGATAATAGTTTTAAATGTTAATGTCTCTTTACTGAGGATTGCACTAAATGGCAAATTTAAAACACTGCGCTAAATTCAAAGAGACGCTGCAAGAGAAAGGAAAAACTTTATATTTTAGTGTCTTTAACAGTACTCTATTTTTTTTGCTCTTTGAACAAAAGGCCCTACATTCTCTTTTTGCACTGGGCCGTGTGTGTTATGTAGCCCTCCCTCCACCCCCATCCCCCACCGGCCCCAGTGAACAATGAGAAGAGATTGAGTGGGACAGAGGTGGGCTAAAAGGTGTCAGAGACAGGTCACAGCACAGCAGTATGTAGACATTTGTCTCAGAGCGCTCTTTGATACCAGACCCCCATACTCAAACACCTCCTGTAGTGCCCTGTCTCATTCAGAGTAAAAGCCAAAATTCTCGCTCTGGCTCCATACCTCTGACACCTTCTCACCTTCCCCGCCCACCTCCCTGACCTCATCTCCCACCTTTCACCAGCTTTCTCTGCTCCACTCCTCTGCCAGGCTGTCCTTGCGTCCTCCCACCTGCCAGGCATTCTCCTACACCAAAGCCCTTGTATATATCATCACCTCCCCTAGAAAGTTTTGTCCCCAGTTATCTGGAGCATCCACCTCCTCAAATCCTCAGGCATCTTATCAAATGTCACTGTACCAAAAAAGCCTTCCCTGACCACATCATATAAACGAGTAATTATTTACCTTGCTTTGTTTTCCTCTTTTTACTTCTCACCACGGGGCCTATCGCATAATGCATTTATTTCTTGATTTAAATTCTTGGTCTCAGGGCACCTGGCTGGCTCATTCAGTAGAGAATGTGACTCCTGATATCAGGGTTGTGAGTTCGAGCCCCACATTGGGTGTAGAGATCACTGAGCTGGATGGAAAGAAAGAAAGAAAGAAAGAAAGAAAGAAAGAAAGAAAGAAGAAAGAGAGAGAGAGAAAGAAAAAGAAAGAAGGAAAGAAGGAAAGAAAGAAAGAAAGGAAGGAAGGAAGGAAGGAAGGAAGGAAGGAAGGAAGGAAGAAAGAAAGAAAGAAAGAAAGAAAGAAAGAAAGAAACAGTTTTTGGCCTCTTCCACTGGAATGTAAGCTCCATGAGAGTAGAGGCTGTCAGTTTTATTCACTGCTATCTACCCAGCCTAGAACAGTAAAAATATTTGTTGAATGAATAATGCTAATACACTTCCTAAAATCTGAAGTCATTTAGATGGAGATAAGAAAACATATTTAATATGAAGACATAAAGCTGGATGCGCTTTCATATTACAAAATAGTCTCTAACTTGGATCCACAAATAGTGCCTGATGTCCAAAGTCAGGAAGCATTTTGCTTAGGGAAAAGAAAACCACCCAACTAGGGCGCCAAGGGGCCCGAGGCAGCAACTCTGTCTTTAATAAGCTGTGCAATCATACACAGTAACTAGAACCTACTAAAACCTCAAGCCCCTTAGCTATAAAACGCACATGATTTAATAATTCCTGCTCTTTATCTCATAGGTTTTTGCGTGTGGTAAATGGGACAATAAATGTAAACATCGTTTTGCAAAGCTGAAATGTTAAAGAACTGCTAGGGACTTGTGCTTGCCCAGCTAAGGAAGGAAACAGTGGGATGAAAGGAGGGGGTTTGTCAGGGCGGTGGGGGAGGGATCACGGATACCAGGACTGTTGGGCCATTGAGCAAAGACTGGTATTTAGAGATCAGAATGAAAGAAGCAACGCAGAACAGCAGATGCCAGGTCCTTGTTGATCTTTCACACAGCGACCCCCATACGTCTCCCATTTGACATGAATGTCACCGAGCCCAATTAGAATTAGCCTTTCACATAACATTCAAATTCCTGGACTTCCGAGAACAGCCATATAAGGGATGAACAGACAGTGCAGATAAGGGGAGAGGAATGGAGAGGCAAAGGTTACAGAAAAACATGAAGAGATTTTTGCATTCCCCAACACAAAGGACAAGATGTTTCAACAAATCCTATAACTTGGGGAAAAATTTAGCTGGAGAATATCTACCCAAGTTGTGGGCCACCCTCTTTCCCAGCATTTTTGTGTGGGTTCTTTTTTTAATTAATTTGTTTTTACTTCCAGACCTTATTCTTGTTTTGTTTATTTGTTTTGTTTTTATTTATTTGCTTAATTTTTCATTTCCTTTTGCCACACTCACTATGTAAGTTGATATATTCCCAGCACCAAAGCCACTCTGTGCCCCCTAATTTAGTCTGCTTCAACACAGAGAGGAACTCGTCATGTCAGGCACTCGCCTCCGCTAGAATATATTTTTAAAATTCATTTTCATGCTAACAATGCCCCTGCGAAGATGGTGAGGCATAGAAAATCAGATTGTGCATGATTCTTAATCAGGAAACGGAAGCATTTTTAAAGGCACCCTTCGACGCCTGAAATGAACCTTTTTGGTAATTTCAAGGGTGCCAGATAACTTCAGCTGAATGGTTTTTAAATAAAAATAAAAATGCCGTCACATGTAACAAAGAAGGGAGGTAGCAGTGGCTGTCAAAAGTGGGCAGCCTGACAGCCTCCTGACAGGGAAACCCTACACTATATTTTTAAACCAACCTATGTAATTTAGGAGAAAAGTCACCACATCTCCTGATAAAGCTTTTGGGGGCGGCTAGAGGATAAGTTTGCAGTGCTGGAAATGGCAGGGCCTCCCACACTGAGAAGCCTTGAGATTCTGCCTTTTTGCAGGAAGAAAGAAAGAAAGAAAAGGAGAAAGAAAGAAAGAAAGAAGGAAAGAAAGAAAGAAAGAAAGAAAGAAAGAAAGAAAGAAAGAAAGAAAGAAAAGGAGAAAGAAAAAAAGAAAGAAAGAAAGAAAGAAAGAAAGAAAGAAAGAAAACCCAAAAGTCTGTATTTCCTGAGTAAAATGGAAGCAGCCTCTAAGAGAAAACACAGAAGTTCCCAGATCTTGGAAATCAGCATGAACATCACCTTGTTAGCGTTGATAACAAGCAAGGTGTGAGTGACCTGGTCTGAGTGAGTGACGTGGAGAAAAACTGGTAGTGGGTCATAAATAAATGTGGTCATTTAACATAATTCCAGTGAGGAAGATGGAGTGACTTTGGCAGAATCTGACAGAATTTGAACAGTAGTGCCTCTAATACTCCCATATCTGGTCCTCAGGGAAATGGTGAGGATGGAGATTCTTCTCCACAGGGAGGATGCGAAATGTTTTGGCAGAGAGATTATGGAATCCCACCTCCCAACTTTCTCACTGAGGGTGTACTCTTTAGTTATTTAACTCTCTGATCCTTCATTTTCCTGACTTATAAAATGGGACTGATGACATTATACCTGGCAGGGTTGCTGTTAGCATTAAGGAACAGCCAGAATAAATGCCATTTAGTGAGACCAATAGTGAAGGGCACACTCTAAGTATCTGCCAAGCCCTGAATTTGTCAAAAGGGCGCTTAGTATGAGGGAACAGAAGGGGTTTTCTGGGGGCGCCTGGCTAGCTCAGTTGGAAGAGCAAGCTACCCTTGATCTCAGGGTTGTGAGTTCAAGCCCCATGTTGGGTGTAGAGATCACTTAAATGAATAAATAAGAAGTTTAAAAAAGGGAGGGGGCCGAAGGGGGACCACACATATTCTTCTTGGCCATCAAATAAATGCCCCAACTGCCTCCTCTAACTTCTGGATAGACCAATGCCTAATCCCGACATAAGATTTGACTAAGTCTGTAACCACGCCCCTAACTCCCCCATTCAAATACCCACTACACACACACACACACACACACACACACACACACCAGGCTGCAGCCAAGAGCACACGCTGTGCCATTGCCCAGCCCTGGGTGACCGACCCTGACATAGGCCCCCGAAAGGGCAGTTGTTTGACTGAATGCAACCTCTTATTAAAAATTAATTTCTGTCAAACCCGATTACATATGAACACAGCCTCATTGTGATCACTACTGTGATTTCTGGAAACAAACATAGGCTCTACTGTTGCCAAAAGCAAGGGGCAGTTTAGGACAATTCTCAGTCTTGATCCATGAACATGGAGACACAGCCAGCAGATTCCCTGAGGCTCACAAAGGCATTTGTCCCCCAAGGACAGCTATCTGCCTCACCCTCCTCCTCCCGTTCCACCCTGCCTCACACCCACTGCCTCACTCCCTGGAGCAAACATGTAGAGAAAGAAAAGCTTGCTCCCTAATGCAAATAGATCCCACACCCAATCCAGATTCTACCTCTTCTATTAGCATGTGCTTTCCCTTTGAGAGCTCAGGGTTCCTCCTCTGTAAATATAGAATAATGATGGCAACACCACTACCCAACCCATAGGGTTGTTGTGGTAGATTAAATGAGACAATATATATAAAGCACCTGGAATATAGCGAGCAGAAACTCAAGAAATACTCATCCTATCTCCTATTGCTATCCTGCCTTGTGCAACTGTACTGGAATGCTGTCTTCTACAATGTTTCTTCTAAATTTAGGGCACAAAATTGGGCTGTTGTTTCCTGGAGAGCAATGAGTTGAAGAGAATAGAGCTCTGTGGCTAACATACTCTAAACCAGATTTATGCACCCCATTTTTCTCTCATAAAATTAGTTTTTTTCCCCCTCTGCATTAATCATTTCTTCTGCTTCCATCTCATGAGATCAAGAAGTTAGAGGTAGAGGAGCGCCTGGGTGGCTCAGTCGGTTATGCATCCGACTTCAGCTCCAGTCATGATCTCGCGGTTCACGAGTTTGAGCCCCGCGTCGGGCACCATGCTGACAGCTCGGAGCCTGGAGCCTGCTTCAGATTCTGTGTCTTTGTCTCTCTCTGCCTCTCTCTCTCTCTCTTTCAAAAATAAGTAAAAACATTTTTAAAAAAGAAGGTAGAGGTAGAAAATCCACTGTGTCCTCCTCCTCTCCCTACTTTATATATCTTCACTATTTTTGCCATCAACTACTTTGACATGGTACTGCATGATCTTCTAACATGGTGGAGAGAACACCAACTTCTAAAATGGGTGCTACCCTACTGACGTAGAAAGAATAAAAAGAGTAACAATGTCCAATGAGATAAGGGTGGCAAGTCTGAAAGAGGGCAAGCAGGCAATATGAATCAGAGATTAAATGTGTGAGATCATTGACCCAGTCATTCCACTTCCAGGAATTTACCCAAAGGAAATAATTAAGCAAGCATACACCAATGGTTTTCATTATAGTATTGCTGATCATGGTGAAAAATTGTAAATAAGCTAATGTTCCTCAATAGGAGGTTGATCATGTAAACTATTGTACATTCATACAATTGAATATGATGTAGTAACTGTTTTAAAAAATGAAATAAAGCTGGGCTTTTGAAATGGAGAGAAACTCTCTATAATTGTTGAAGTTGAAAAATGCTGGTGGCAGAAAAATATGTGAATATAATCCTGTTTATGTAAAAATACAAAAATCTCTTATGTATATTTACATAACCATTTGTAAAACCCAAACTATGCTTTGTCATACTTTTGAGTGGTTCTTTCTGGTGGGAAGATCATAAGAGTATTTTTAAAAATGTTTTATAAACCCAGACATGATTTTGTAATTTGAGCCCCTACACATTTAGAATCATCCAAACAGAATTTTTAATACAAATAAAATAAACAAAGAAAAGAAAAGAAATGCACGTATGCATCTAATAAGAGAGCAAAAATTGACAGAATTAAAGGAAAAGATAGACAATTCAATAATCAAGTAGCAAATTACCTCTCTCAGTAATTAATAGACCAACTAGAGACAAAAATGTCAGTAAAAATATAGAAGATCTAAACACCATCAACTACTGTGAGCTAGTTGATATTTGTAGGACACATTTTCTCTTCAAGTATATATGTTATGTTCACCAAAATAAACTACATGGTAGGCCATAAAATGAGTCTAGGTTTTTTTTTTTTTAAGTTTGAAATTATGTGAAGTATATGCTTTGACCAGAGTGGAAGTAAATTAGAAATCAATAACAAACCATCTAGAAAAAAGTCCCAAATGTTTGGAAATCAAGTAACACACTTTTTTTTTTTTTTTTTTTTGAAGAATGTCTTTTTTAATTTATTTTATTTTAGGGAGAGAGAGATCGTGAGTTGGAGGAGGGGCAGAGAGAAAGAGAGAGAGAGAAAGAGAGAGAGAGAGAGAGAGAGAGAGAGAGAGAGAGAGAGAATCCTAAGCAGTCTCCACACTCAGTGCAGAGCCTGACAAGGGGCTTGATCTCACGACTGTGAGATTATGACCTGAGCCAAAACCAAAAGCAAGACGCTTAACAGACTGAGCCACCCAGGTGCCCATCAAGTAACTAAGTAATCCATAGGTCCAAGAAGAATTTACAAAGGAAATTAGAAAACATTTTAAGCTGAATAATAATAATAACAATGGAATTTAAACTTTGCGGGATGCAGCTAAAACAGTGATTAGAGGGAAATTTAAGGCTTTGAATGTTTATATAAAATAAAGTCTAAAATCAACAATCTCAAGTTCCTACATTAGAAGCTAAAAAAAGAACAAAGTAAATCACAGTAACTAGAAGAAATAAAATGATTCAAATAAGAACAGAAATCAAAGAAATGACAAACAGACAAAAGAAAAAAATGAATACAATAGAAATATTGGATAAAGATCTTTAAGATCCCTTTTTTCCAAACAGTGATGTAATTCTGAGTGCCATTAGGATATCAGATTCCCAAAGACTTTCTTCCCATCTGTTTGGGTGACCCGTCATTCTATTTTGCAAACATTCATTGATTTGCATGTTCGTCCTAGGCAAAGCCTCCTAGAAAATAAGCAAGTATATATACCTATTTAATGAAATGTAGTAACTCAGACCCTTTACAAACATGTACATTATAAATATTTATTAAGAATCTACAAAGTACATGACACCGTGTTTTACATATGATTGCATTTATCCATATGCACAACAGTCCTGTTTGTTCATGCAATATTTACTGAGCATCTGGTATATACCAAGCACCCTTCCAGGTAATGGGTTAACAAGAGTGTTTATAAGCTAGGTATTATTGCTCCCACATCACAGTGGAGGAAACGGAGTGTCAGAGAAGTTAAATAGTGGCTCAGGATCTGAGAGTGTTGGTTGAGCAAAGATTTTCAACCCGTCTCAAAGCCTGGTTTTCAGCTATCCTATACAAAAGGACTCTAAGACACAAAGATAAAGTGACATAGTTGAACCAACACTTAGAATAGAATATGAAGTACTGTACAAGGGAGATGAAGACATATCACGGGAACATGTCAAAATCTGCTGAAAGGAATCAGAAAGCTTCCCAGAGGAGGGGGCATTGGAGCTGAGATTTGACGGAAGGGGAAAAGTTTGCCAAGAAGGCTGGCAAACACGTCAACACATTTCGGCTGCCCAATAACCCTGGAAGGGTTGCCATTATGACTCTTTCACGGATGAGAAGACGGAGGTCAAGATTGCTGAAAGGATTTGCTTAGGCTTAGTCACTAAGGTACATGTCAGGTTCTGGGTCAAGTGTCTCACAGCCACTGGTCTCAAGACAACCTTGTGTTTCAGACACCTCTTTCCCCTCCCCCGACCCCTCCCCGGTTAACACTACTACCACTGGGTCTTGCCTAGAGCTTGGCAACATCCTGTTCCTGGCTACACTCCCAGCTCAGCCTGCCTCCCAAGACCAAACCGTAGGTTCTGTAAAAGTTTTCTGAATTATGAGTCCAAAGTCCTGAGTTCTGAAGAGAAGAGTGACTTTAGGAAAGAAAGAGAGAACATTCTTTTATTTAGGCACATGTCAAGAAGCTTGTTCTTCCCACCAAAATAAATCATAGGTGTACCTGAAATAAGATAATAAATAATAAATAATAAATTAAATCATAAATAAGATAATAAAATCCAAAACAAACAAACAAAAACCTCTATCCTTAAACCTCCCTTCTCCGGGCCCCTCCCTGCAAGTTGATTCATGCACACTCTTTCAGCTAAGTCAGGAATGGCCTAACTCTAGTTTCCCTTGTTAGAAGACTTGAATTGAAGCTGCCTTAGCTTCCTCTGTCTTTTTGTGACCTTCTGATGACCTGGGAGCTCCCCCCCACTTTGGTTAGGGCCTCTCCATGCCTCAAATCTACACATCAGTGGGATTTATTTTTCCTTTTGTTTTTAATGGTTCCTCGGAACCATACTCATTTAGCAATCCCACCCACTTCCTTTCTTGTTTCTTTGGCCTGTAGGGGTTATAACCCACCTCTCCTCCGGGGCAGGCAGGTTCTTAGGGGCCCAGGGTGATTGATTGATTTATAGTTCTCCTTATGTTTGGTTGTTTTGTTTTGTTTTGTTTTGTTTTTCCTTCTCCTATGGGGTAAAAAGCCAAATTGTGTTTTTCTTTTACTATTTACAACTTTGGATGTCAGCTAATAATCCTTCGATTTCTCTTCTTGTATTAGCCTTTGTTTTTTAGTATAATTATAGACCTCAGCACACCAGACAATCTGAGACTAAATTGGCCTATGTTTAGGCTGAAGAAATCATCTTGAAAAGTCAAAACCAGTACAGGCATCATGTTACTAAATTAACATTACTAAGGCCCAACACTAGGAGAAAAAGAAAATATTTAAAAAAAAAGAAAATATTTAAGGGGGCGCCTGGCTGGCCTAGTCGGCAGAGCTTGCGACTCTTAATCTTAGGGTTGTGAGTTCGACCCCCAAATTGGGTGTAGAGATTACTTAAAAAAAATAAAATCTTTAAAAAGATAGATAGATAGATAGATATTTCTTGAAAAGAAAGCAAGAAGAGGAAAAAGAGAATTGTACAATGTTTGACTTAGCCGGCTCAAGCATGTAGCCTTCCTATCCACCTTCACAGGGGTCAGGAAAAAGCCTTGGGTGAGCAGAATAACCACCAGCAGCAAAACTCTGTGATTCTGAGACAACCATGCAATATGCCAAGTGCATTTGGCATAAAAGAAGGACGTTGCACAGAAAATTTTGTGGTTGTGTAAAGAATTCCACAGGTTGAATTAACTACAAAGAATGCATGCAACAAGCCTTATGACGAGCTTTCAAAAGCCTGACATCTCTCAGTGGTCTCTAAAGTAAGCAAATCTCCACCACCATAGTATCGATTTCTATGGATTTGAGTTTCTGCTCTGAAATGATGTAACCTTCTACCTGGGGCAGCTTACAACTACCAAATGACAGAAACCGAATTCGAGCTTGCTTCTTTCATTCCTTGAAGAGCATGCCCTGCAGGGCTGCACGTTAGTATCCAGCAACCAGGAAATATTTAGTAAACAGAATTTGCACTCCATTTATTCTGAGTTTACTTTAAGAAGCCACTTATCTCTTTTAGAAGGACTTCCCTTGCCAATCACCTTTTGGAAAAAGCCTGGGAGAGACACTCCCCGAGGACGTGCAGAATCCTAGTTCAACAGATTGTTTGATAGAAATAAACAACTAAACCATCTACATCTTAGGATCTTCCCTTTTCCTTCCAAAGACAATCATTCTTTTCAGAGCAACTGAATCACGTACACGGATGTACATGCATGAACATACATGCACAAGCGCACGGGTGCACCCACACGTGCACATACACACTGCAATGTCTCCTCTGATACATCTTGAGAAACAAGGCCATAATTTCTTCTCCAATGATGGCTTATGCTAAAATACCTAAAATAAATAATATTTGGGGGGGGGGGGGGGAGGGGGGGTAGGAAGCCCTTAAAAGTCACATTGTTCAACACTTAATTTCACAAATGATAAAATGGAGGCCCAGATTATGCTAAATTTCTTCCAAAAAGAATTTTGAGATAAGATTAGAATTTTTCCTTCTCTGATCTCTCACAGTGGGAAGATCAAAGGCTCTGAGGTCAGAGCAGCCTGGGTTCAAATGCTGGCTTTACCATTTACTGCCTTAGTGACCCTAAGTAAATTAATTTCTCTAAGCCTCCTTTTTCCCATCTACAAAATAGAGGTGATAACAGCTAAGGAGATCCTGAATACACCACAGTGAAGAGTGGTTTGTTTTGTTTTTTTTTTTTTTTTTTTTAATCTTTCTGAACTCCTCTTATTTGCCTAAAAACAGAGACTCCCCCAAGAATTCAAATGTCATAAATGTCCTTGCCTGGGGTTTCACCAGGAAAGGTTGACTCCTATCACTGGAGATAGCACCAAGATAAGAAATCACCTAAATAGACATTGTCACAAAATTATCGTGTCTCTCATCTATTCTCCTAAGGGCCCATGTATTTTCCTAAAAGTCCTTTGTTTTTCCATAAGTGCCCTTTCTCCCTCTCCCTTTCCCTTGTTAAGGTGGTATATAAACCCTAAATTCTCACCGCCTCCTTGAGACACAATTTTCTGCGAACTCCAGCAAACATATGTGAATAAGAGTTTGTCTTTTCTCCTGCCACTCTGTCTTTGGCCAGTTTAGTTTGCAGGCCTCTGCTTATTAAACCTAAGAGATCAGAGAAAAAGCTTTCCCTCCCTGGCAGAGTTACCCACAATGAGCAAGACGCTGTTCTAAGATCATTTAGTGTATTAATTCATTTGCTTCCCACCACATTCTTATGTTATTTCCATTTTAGAGATGAGGAAACTAAGGCATAAAGAGGTTAGCCAACTTACTTCAAGTCAGACAGCTAGCACTGGTGGAGTGAGGATTTGAAGCTAACAGCTAGCTCCGGAGCCCTTGCGCTTAACCACTGTGTGAGAGTAATCTCTACCTCACGAGAGAGTACCAAAGATTAGACAGGATCCTCTTCATCCAGTCTGACACACAGGAAGGGCTCAAAAAAATGTAGATTCCATTTTTACTATCAGAAAAATGTGATGTGTTGGGGCTCCTGGGTGGCTCAGTCGGTCGATTGACCGACTTTGGCTCAGGTCATGATCTCAAGATTCGTGAGTTCGAGCCCCGCGTCAGGCTTTCTCTCTGTTGTCAGCATGAAGCCCACCTCGGATCTTCTGTCCCCCTCCCTCTACACCTCCACCGCTCATGCTGTCTCTCTCTTTCAAAAATAAATAAAATTTAAAAAAAAAAGAAAAAAAGAAAAATGTGATGTGTCAGTGTGCTGTTGATGAACCTAGAATGTTTCCTGTCTCTCATCAAGGGATTAAGGTAGAACAAGGAATCTAATGTATAGCTAATATTTACTATTTTGTGTTTCAATTAGCTATAGCTTGACAGTGTGGAGGGTGTGGGAGTTCCCGAAGGAAGACAAGGACAAGAGAGTCAGCGGGTAAAACTCTGATAGGATTATCCAGCACCACCCAATGGACCCCAACATCCCAGTGACTAAAAAGGTGTGGGTTTTGTTTTGTTTTGTTTGTTTTACCACAGAACAGGAATATTTGTCTCAACCCTGACGGAACGTGGATGAATTATCCCACAAAGTCCCTGGACTCTGATTCCAGGCCTGTCAGCAATCTTGGAATGAGGAGTCCAGCGTGCCCTCCCCTTCATCCTGGGAAGGGAGTGGCCCATGAGATGGGCAATACCCACATTGCTGTGGAGGAGTGTAAAGCAGATGTTAAGAACCTGAGCTTTTGAAGTAAACAGACCCAGGAACAAAAATACCAGCTTCTCCACAACTTACCTGGGGTACCTTTGGCAAATTAAGCTTCATTTAAACTCTGAATTCCTATTTCCTCAACTCAAAGACGGAGATTTACTATCCCTACAAAATCGATCTCATAGGATAGATGGGCCAGCCTCGCGGTAATAGCTCAAGGCATATTCTTCGGTAAATTTGTAAACTGACTTTGTGATTTATCAGCCACCAGCAGGGAGTCTTCCATGATTCTTTCCTCCCCCACACAGAAAAACCATCCCCTGCCCTCTGAATTCCTGCAGTGCTTCTCCATCTCTTTGGGGGAAATGGGTGATGTTACTTTCTGTATGCCAGAGAAAAGAGCTAAGCACTTGATACACATTTTTTCCCATTTAATCTTGATAACATTATGAGGTAAGTACTATTATTATCTCCTTTTTTTTACAAATGAAAAGAGGAAAAATTAAATGAGGTTAAGAAGCTGGTCGAAGATTACACAGGTAGCTAGTGATGAAGCTAATATTTGAACCTACAAGAGTCTAAATCCAGAGCCTGTGTTTAAGTTATGTTATGTTAACTTTACGCTCTCTGTTACTCTATACCTCATAATTATTTATATTCATTATTAGTTTCATTCTGAGGCTGAAAGTTCAAATTTTGTATCCAATTTATCTTTTTTATGGCACTCAGGACATTCTGTAAACACAATAGGAATTGTGTTTTCTTATTATTGAATGAATGAATGAATGAATGAATGAATAAAAATTATATAATTTTTATTCCCCAGAGCCTGTTCAATCATAATTATTTGTACTAAGCGCCTTACATCAATTGTCTCATTCAATCGTCAAACTCCATGAGCTAAGTGCAATTATTCCCATTGCTCAGCCAGTGAAACCCCAAGGCTCACCGAGACTAAGTAATTTGTCCAAGGTCGCATCGCTAAGTCACAGATCTGGATTCTCATCTAGGAAGATTGAACACCCTGACCAAGCTTGTAACCATCATTCCACAGCTGAGAACCAGCTCTGAATGGAGGTGGCCTCATCAAACCACAGACACATACCATGGGCCACTCAGCCAGCATTTCTTCTTTTAAAAGATTTTAACTCTTGGGATGTGTCTGGCTGGCTCAGTCGGAGCATGTGACTTGATCTCAGGCTTGTGAGTTCAAGCCCCACACTGGGTGTGGAGCCTACTTAAAAATCAATCAATCAATAACAAATTAAACTTTTTAACTCCTAATTGCTTTCGTCAAGGAGCAATGTTTTTAAAAATTTAATGTTTATTTTTTAGAGAGAGAGAGACAGAATGCAAGTGGGGGAAGGGCAGAGAGAGAGGAGCAGGCTCCAGGCTCCAGGCACAGAGCCCCACGAGGGGGCTCGAACTCATGAGCTGTCAGATCATGACCTGAGCCGAAGCTGAACACTTAATCGACTGAGCCACGCAGGTGCCCCAAGAAGAGCCTTAAATTTTGGATAGAGACCAGTGGCAATTTCAAAATTTCCTCACAGGAAGGGTTTGGAAATAGCAATTTCACTGTAACTGAGGTGGAGAGGGAAGGAAGGACAAGGAGTTTTGTTTTGATTATTATAAAGCTATATTTTCATAGGAGGCTCACTATTTTTTAATCAGGTTCTAGTGTTTTTTGTGCATTGCCAAGAGATAATTGCTCTTCTGTTTGAGGGTATATTTTAAAACGTGTGTTCCATGAATCTGTACGTGGACCAGTCTTGCTTACGATTTCTTTAAAGTGATTTAAACATCAATAAAGTGAAGTCTCAAATTTAGAAAAAGACACCAAGGTTTTCTGGCAATTGTTAAACCAACCTGATAAGAATAAACGTCAAGAGGATCTCGTGGAGCTGCATGAGTGGGCGGAGAACATTCGCGCTCAGTGGAGGTGGTTCACGTAATGCCAACAGGAAAAGAGAACCCCCCTCGTTCTCGGGAGACCAAGGCTTTCTGAGTGCAGACGTGATCCAGGAAAAAGATGATGGCATCATTGCAGCCCATTCCCTGAAGAAGTCGGTCCAAAGCATTGTGGCAGTTACAAAAGCAAGCATCATCAGGAAGGATGTTAAAAACAAAATAGAAAGCACAGTCTTATGAGTGCTCGCGCACACACGCACACACACACACACACACACATACACACGGAGACACCAGAATTCATCTGCTACAGAAACACTGGGTAGAGTTCCAGTCATTAAACCTCCAAAATGTCATAATGAAACTGGAACATGACCAAAGAAGATCACTCAACAGTGTTGAGGTTTGTAAAGAAACTAGAGAGACTTTAAAAACGCTTCAGCCTGAAAAGACAAAATATGAGTGAGCGTTGGTAGGCCAGAATCTAGAAAATCACAAAGGTATTGATAGAGTGACACCAAATCACAGCAGAGCAGACCTAGAAGCCCTGGTGAAATTAGAATAAAGTATTTTTAGGGAGATTCAAGTGCTACTTTATAGAACAGGGAACAAACTAGCAACAACAACAAAAATAACTCTAAGAGAGCCTATAGTAGTGAGCTCATGAAAACTTACGATGCAGTTATAGCTAAACTATGTGCTCAACTTTTTGACATCCATGTTATGAAAGACATCCATCAAGTTCCCTTTTACTCTATTCTTTGAAGACCCCGGGAGAGGAGATGCTAGAAGAAATTAACTACTGGTTTAAAATCTACAGCATATCTGGTAATTCCCAAACTGGTCAATCAAAAGAATCACTTGTGGACCTTAAAACAAACAAAGAAAAAAACAGATTACCAGGTCTAATTCAGTAGATCTGGGACTTGGAGACCCAAAGAGAAAAATCCTTTCCATAAAATAAAAAATAAAAAAAAAATTTTTTTTTAATCCAGAGAGTAATCTGATTGACTGGATTTGAATCCTGTCTCATCCCTGAACCAATCACTGAGAGGGGAAACTGACACACTCTTCTTGCCCTGGCCTGGGTCCTGTACCCTCCGGTATGGTGGAAGTGGGGTTCTCCCCAGAAAGAAAGTGGGTGACTAACATTCAGTCTCCCCTTTTCCCCAAGTAATAAAACCTCAAGTATATTAAGGGAAGTACATGCCCAGATAAACGTTTATATTCCCCAGTCTCTCTAACTATGGCCATGTGGCTAATTTTGGCCATTAAGTGCCTAGAATTTAACTCTGGTACAGGATTTCCAGGAAGCTTTTTTCAGGGAACTGACTCTGCAGGAAGCACACTCTTTTTCTTTCCTCCTTCCTCCTCCCTCCTGACTGAAATGTGGATATGATGACTAGCATGGAGCCACCATATTGTGACTGTGGGAATCAACGCTTGAGTTTCGAATGATCCCATGAAGTTGCCCTTACCAGGCCAGCATTTCTCACCTCCTGACTTTTACAAAAGAGAATAAATCCTCGCGAGTTTTGACGATTTTTAGTGTTCGCTCACTATTTTAGGCTTCTGAACCTAATTCTCCACTGAAACTGTAGGATTCTGTAACCAGATGTTGTGGTATTATGATTTATAAGAAATACATACATTGGTCTCTGTCCCAGTTCCTGACACAGGGCTCCTGAAACCCTTGCAATTTCCTGGGTAATAAGGAGTGTCTTTCATTCTCGTGGGGTGACTCTGAGTGGGATCCTAGATGGCTGGTGGGTGAGGTCTGGTTCCAGGAAAGAAAAAGCCATGATTAGAAGTTTGCTTCCCATTCCCTTTACAAGGAAGAAAGGCTAAAAAGAAAAAAAAAAATATATGGAGTTAATGAGCAGTCATATGCCTGTGTGATGAAACCTCCATAAGAAATCCCAATGGCATAGGGTTCAGAAAGCTTCTAGGTAGATGAACACATCCCTGACAGAAGTATGGCATGTCCTTATTCCATGGTTCCAGAACCTTCTGCCCTTGGGACCCTCGCCAACTTTGCCCCATTTCTTCACTTAGCTTTATCCTTTAACATATCCTTTTATAATCTAATAAACATGTTTCCCTGAGTTCTGTGAGCTGTTCTAGCAAATTCATTAAACCTGAGTAGAGGGTTGGGGGAACCTCTGATCTGTAGCCAATTTGGACAGAAGTTGTGTGTAACCTGCGGACCTGCTCCTTGCTGTTGGCATCTGAAATAGGGTGGAACCAGTCTTCAGGACTAAGTACTTAACCTGTGGGATTGGACACTATCCCCTGGTAGATAGTGTTAGAATTGAATTACATTGTAGGACGCCCAGCTGGGGTCACAGAGAATTGCTTCGTGTGGGAAAAAACGCCACACATTTAGTCACCAGAAGTGTCAGAAGTGAAGTGCTCTGCAAGTAGCCAAGGAGACACAGAAGAAAGACCCACAGGAAGGAAGAACTGGAGTTTTTCCAGTTCAAGATATAACTAACAAGAGAGGTGAGGTTCACCAAAACCACAGTTATTTTTACACTCTGCAGATTCTCTTTATTTTTTTTAATGTTTATTCATTTTTGAGAGAGAGAGAGAGCAAGTGGGGGAGGGGCAGAGAGAGAGAGAGGGAGACACAGACTCTAAAGCAAGCTCCAGGCTCTGAGCTGTCAGCACAGAGCCTGATGCAGGGCTCGAACTCATCAACTGTCAGAGCATGACCTGAGCCGAAGCTGGACACTTAACCGACTGAGCCACCGAGGCGCCCCTGTAAATTCTCTTCAAATTTTATCACTCATATCCCTGAACGTTCTGATTTTTGCTCTCTGTTCTATACTTTGAAAAATACTTTTGCAAGACCTTATGAAGAATTTGTCTTCTACTACTTCCAAAGCTAGCCACAATTCATCACCTACAACTCTAACATCCCTTTTGCTTCTCTGTGAAAAACCACCCTGTCTTCCAAAGTTGGCTCAAGATTTAGTCTACCCCAAAACCCTTCCAGACCAGCCCCACTTAAGTCTAAATCATCAAATGTAGCTATTCTTTCAACTCAATCTTTCTAACTCTGTTTCCATGTTTATTAAATAGATTCAATTAGTGGTTTTCAAACATTTTAAGCCACAATTCCCTTGATTCGAAAACCATGGGCCTCTAAGACATCCATGCAAGATTATGCAGGTGGGCCATGCATTTTTATCACTGCCTTTCTGATTGGCACCTTTTAGAGTTGTGCAGTGCACAATCCACCCCAAATGCACCTACATCCATCCCTGAGGGGGAACAAAGTTTGAAAAGCATTGCACTGATATTTTCAGTGCATATCATCCATAAAAGACTAGTATTTAGAATATCAAAGCACTGCTTATATCAATTTAAAAAAAAACCGTAAATAACTCGATTGAAAACTTGGCAAGAGATTTGAATGGGAACCTTGCAAAATAAAATCTCCTTTGACCAATCAAGACAAGGACTCACCCTCATGTAGAATCCAATGATGAAAATTAAAATCATAATAAGTAATCACTTCATATCCACAAGGTCAGCAAAAAAAAACTAAGAAGTCTGACAATGGCAAGTGTGGACAAAAATACGGAACAATATGAAAACTCAAATATTGGTGGTGGTGAGGTGAATTGGCACAACCACCCCATCATCTGAAGTTGGGGATCTACCCAGTTTATGCCAATTTTATTCCCTGGTATATCCCAGGGAAATGTGTGCACATGTGCATCGGGGTACATGCACAAAGATCTTCTTAGCAGTATTGTTCATAATAGTTGAAAATGGAAAAGAACTCAAATGCCTATCAAAGTAAGATGATCTACTACAATAGAATACTATGAAATACAATAGAATACTAGTTTGCTTGAAAACAATTCGCTGTCATCGCACCCAGTAACTTTGGTGTGAATCTATCTCAAACAACATTTTCTCTGCCAACATGAAAACATTAATATTCTTTTATAAAACTATTTCATATTCTATTTTAGGGTCAATCTTAAGGATTTTTTTTTTGATGGTATTGCTCTGTTGTGAATGTTAGAGACAGACGAAAACAGGGCTGGATTGAGAAAATAATGGCACCAGTTCTTGACAACTATAATGTTGATGAGACGGGATGATGAGACTCATCTGGGTCACTATGGCTTCTTAAAGTCTGACATTCGGTCTCCACATAAGATGTGGCAGATAATGTTTCCCCAAAATGGCTACAACAATATTTTCCATCCCATGTTCTCTTCCAGAATCTTACCCCACCTTCATCTCCTGTCTTTGAATGGCGTAGATACCGGCATACAACGGAAGTAACTTCGAAGACTAGGTCCTAAAAGTCAGTACAGTTTCCACCAGGCTCTCTCCCTTGGGGTCTCACCTATGGAACTCAGACACCGTACTGTGGGAAAATTTAGGCCACATGGAAAAGAAGCAAAGTCTCTGGCCCTAAGCCCTGACTGTGCTTCTCGCTGATGGCCAATACCAACTTGCCAACCATGGGAATGAGCCATCTTGGAAATGGAGCCTCTGGCCCACAGTCGAGCTACTCTAGATAATAAGACCCTGAAGAGAGATCAGCCTTCTCTGCAGAGGTCTGCTCAAATGCAGAGTCAGGAAGAGAATAAGTGATTATTGTTGTTTGAAGCCATTAAGTTTTGGGGTGGTCTGTTACATAGCAGTAACAACCAGAACATAAAGGAGTGTTCCTGTTATAATTGCCCTGGGAGCTACGTGCTCCCCCAAATCCCCTTCTTTGTCCTGTCTTCTTTCTTCCTTCTCCTGTTAATATTTGCTGTAGGAATGAAACTGGACCTAATAAAAAAGGCTTAATGTAATACTTAGGTTGTCTCCAAAAGCAGGTAAGGGGGAATTCTAGCTTAGAAGAAGCTCCTTTTTTAGACTTGCTTGATGCTTAGCATATAATCAAGTCTTGAATGGTATTTCTTCTTTTTTCCTTTGTGTGTTAAGGGTTCATTTTTGAAGATACAAGTGGTCCAAAACTTCTCTTTCCTAAAAAGCACTGGAGATAAATACACTCTCAAAAGGTATTTTCCATGACAAGACAGGGAGGTAGGTAGGTCAAATTGCATACACGTCAGCTGTTAATCCTTTCGTATATAAAATATCATGCCTAAAATGTAATTTTGACTATTGCAGCCTGTAGGGACATACAAGGACCTGCCTGATAGTTCCTTGGGGGATCTGCTTTGATTTGGGACACTAGCAGAAAGATTAAGTGGTCAAACTTCGAAATATGACATTGCCTTCAGCCTTTGAGGGCTCGTTAAGTCTTCCATTGCCTTTGATTTCAACCTTGTTTCATCGAATCAGTGCAACACAGATCAAGGCCTGGATAAATATTTGTGAATTGTTTGAACTTTGTTTTGTGCCCTTAAATACTCTTAGGAGATCAATTTTGAACTTTAAAGAAGTTTGAGGATCCCATCATCAGAACCGGACTGATTCAGGGCCAATTGAGATAAGAACACAAGAGGAGTAAGGGTATTTGAAAGTCCGCAGGATCTTCTTGAAAATGATTATTACTGAGTAACTGCAACTAAATTTTTACCCCCCCCCAATCCTTTTGAAACAGTTTAATGTCCAAAGAATGATTTTTTTTTTAAGATGAATTTTCAAGAATACTTAACGCCAGCTACAGCTGTGTCTCTGTGTCTGTCTCCCTTTCTCTCTCCTCCCACATCAGCTTTCCTTCAGGAGGGATCAGAGTGAGGAAGTGAATTCTTTGGGGTCAGTTCACTGTGTAATCCTGAAAAGGGTGTGTGGGCAGGAGTGCGGGCCAGCTGGACACATGCTAGCCACCCTAGAGATCCTTAGGAAAATCAGTTTTGTAATTTATGTGCTCATGGACCCAGTATGGGGCAGGTTCTCCATGGAGAGAGAAGACGGGACACCACATCCCTCTGGTGACACATCAGCTGGGGCCCTGTGGCTTTCTCATGATGTTACTGTTGAATTTGGGTTTAATTTGGCAGGCCACTTAATCTCTGCTTCCTCCACTGCCTCAGCTATGAAACGGGGTCACCACTTCCTAGCCAACCCAAGGGCACCTTGTAAAAACGAGCAAAGACTGATGACAAACAGTTTATAACAAGAAGAGCTAAAGCTTCAAAGCTGCATTCTACCACTTGCCATTCGATGACTTTTAGGCGTCTCTCTGCCTCCATTTCTTCAGTGACAAATGAGGATGATAATAGGATCGATCTCACAGAGCTGTTTTGAGCATTAAGTGAGATGATATTGTGCATCTGATACCCTTCATAAATGTTACTTGTTTTCGCCTGCTCCTCATCTCATTTTATCATCTAACATGTGTCACCAATCCGTGACCAGAAGGCTGAAATTATGAGAGAATCCCAGAATGAAAGGTAAAGCCTCTCATTTTACAGACAAGGAAGAAGAAACTTAGGGAGGCTGGGTGACTGGCTCAGAGTATCTGGTTCATTAGTGAGAAAGCAAGAGTTAGAGTTCAGGTCTCCTAATTGCTGGGTCGGGGCAAGCCTCCAATTTTCACTCCTTTGGGGGCTGTGTGGATCTTTCTATCCCCAGATAAACCTTTCTTAGTCTGATTTTAATCTTAAGACCAGTAACCAGTGCACAGCCCCCATGAACCCTGAAGATAACCTCATCTCTGGAAAGGCGGCCTACCCTCCCGCCGACCCCCTCGTAGACCAGGAAAGGTAACGTTTTCTCCTGAGGAAGAGACCTGACGAAGCCACTAATGGGGACAGCAGGTGAGGAGGGAGGCCTGGGAGCCGCAGCTGCTGGCAAAGGTTGCCCTAGTAACCGTGCGGGCTCCATTCAGGAAGCAAGCCCCACTCTAAGATGCGAAATGATCGCCTTCACCAGCCCCTGCAAGCACAAAGGAGCCGAGGGGACCGAGGTACAGCCAGGAGAAAGGCAGGCACAGTGCGAGGTGGGGGCCCATGCTGTCAGTTACAACCTTCCACCTTCCATAGAAGAAAAAGAAAGAGAACAGCCCTTTGAATCTTCTGGCCTGCGTGAACCGTAAAGACCACCCATTTAATAGGAGTCCTTTTGTGGCAACAGAGGGGAAGCGGGCACCACTCTGTCACCAGCCTGACGAAACAATATGCCAGGAGAGGGGGGGTAGAAATCCCAAACACTGCAACTTTATGGGGGCCCTAAACTCTTCTTGCTCCCTCTCCTTTATTCAGACTAATGACAAAGGCCATTTGCTACCAATTTATTGGACTCTTTTTTTCCCCTCACAGCTTGAGCTGCTTAAACGCGGGGAGCCCCTTCTCCCCAAATCGCTGTCAGACACTTGCTGAATGGGCCAGGCTCAATTATGCTCCCTCCACAGGTTCAGCTCACACTGTGACCCTGCATGGCTTCCTGCTATTCATATGTGTTACTTCCCCTTTGTGGTAATGGCTTGTGGCACTTGGCCAGAAAACATTATTAATTTCAGAAGTGCACTGACAAACAACAAACCCACAGTGAAACGAGAGGAAGTGCTGAGGAGGCCAGCTGTCGGCTGGAGCAGAGCAGTAGGGGACTCGATGTATGCAGGTTCCAGGAGGAAAAGAGATGATAATCCACAAAGAGGAAACGCACTAAAATTATCCACAGTCCAGAGTAAAGAAAAAAGAAAGGAAAAAACGAAAGAGAAAAGAAATCAGAGAAAAGAAAGGGGGAGAAAAAGCACGCAGCTACTTGAGCTGCAGCTGGACAGGAAATTGCTAACGCTGCTTGCAAATCCCTACTTTGAACAGGCAGTTTAGGGAATGCCAGGAGCGGAAACCGTTCAGAACTGGATTAACACGAGCCAAGTTGAACTGCAACCCACTTCTCCTTTCTAAGCTCTGGTTGACTTGGGGCACCCAAATGGGAAAGACTGAGTTGGTGCTTTTCTGCACTGTTTCTGTTTGCCCTCTAAACATGCTTGGTTGCCAGAAGTCACCCTGGACTGTTTGATACGATTGCCATAAAATCAGAGCCACTCGCCTCTCATAACGTAGATCACCAAATGATCCAACTGGCATCTCACACGCACCTGTGGGTGAGAAGCTCGTCTCTCTCCTCGATGCAGGTGAAGGGGCTAAATTCATTTGAAAATTCTAATTCTTTTGATTTCCTACACCCGCCCTTTACTTTTATTTTTGGTTTGTGTATCTTTACACTTGGGACAAGGAGAGGGGATGTCCCAAGGAAAAAGACAGGGTATTAAGCCTTTACCTCGAAAGGTACTGTTTAAAATAACTTCGACATAAGGTTCAGTAGTAGCGTCTGGCCCACATTCTAAACCAGCTAAGCACAAAGCACATTAGAACAGGAGTGGCAAAGTTTTAGCTCAAGTGTCAGTGTGAAATTTTAAAGCCCACATCCAGGCTTGGTGAGAAGCTTAGCTATGCCTGCCACATGTGCGGGAGCAAGGAAAGGGGAGACATCATTTCCGATTCACTTGATATTCTGACACTCGGATAGCTTGCAGGTAGAAGTGCCCCAGTAACAAACTGGCACAACAATTATCCCTAGTTCTCCCAGGCATGTGTATTATCGAGTAGAAGGCCCTGACAGGGAAGGAGAGGTTAACACTGTGACTATCTTGTTATTCCGGAAGCCCCTCTTTATGACTACTCAGGAATAGCCAAACTTTATACTTCAGCAAGGTGTGCTGTACGGCTTCATTTTTCTTCAAGGGCATTCCTATTTTCTTAAATGAGCCAGAGTTGTATTCATAAAGTGTTGTCGGAACACATCATACAGCCAGTTCATTCTATGATGTCATCTTTATTTGAAGCAAGCGGTTAATGTCATAAACTACACCTGAAAAACATTCCTGGGATTGCTTAGGCGATGGGAACTTTGCCCTGCTGTTCCTGTAGTACTTTACAAGCCAATTTCACTTCCCCGCTGAAAAATTCCTTAAAAGTATCACTTCACAGGTAGGTACAATTAAAGAGAGATTTAAAAAAAAAAAAAATACACATTCAATAGCCAAAATAGTCATTTATTAATAATTTAAGGTTTTACATTCTTATAATAAATTTCAGCTCAAAACTTTACACCATGAACATAATGGGGCAACTTGACTCTCCCTTTCCACAATCATATGCACTTCACCTATCAACCGGGTACCCAAGCTCACACACACACTTCCAGTTTTATACAAATTTTTTTTTTTAAAAAAAGGAAAGAAACCAACCCAAAGTATTGCATTTGAGGTGACACTCCCTGAAGAATTTTGTACAGAGGTAATATACTGTTTAGCACAGCTGAAGTTTAAAAAAAAAAAAAAAAAGTGAGCCCATGATTTTGGTGTCTTTCCAAGATATCCCCTTTGAGACAACACAAGCCAAAATATTTACAAAGGTAAGGCATAGTCAAACTACATTAAGAAGGGGAAAAAAATCACAAGGAAGATATATGAAAGAGAGTAAAGGCTGCACCATAACAAGGTCTCAGTGAGAACAGTGTCCATGAAAACGTGATTCAGAGTTGGTGAAGTCGAGCATGCTGCAAATATACCCTTTGGATTAGGAAAGAGCAAACATTTCTGGTTTTTCTGTTTTAAGAAGTGGCGTACTGCTCTCCCTTTGGATGATTTCTTTTAAACCCATCAAAGAAAAAACAAACACAACTCAAACAAACACGGTCAAGTGATTTAAGATCAAATATTTACAATAATCAAATGGAGTATCAGATTTGTTTTCTTTATTATTACCTTTATTTATTTATTTATTTAATTTTTTATATTTTTTTGCAAACTGATACTACAAATACAGAGCTGAAACCTCTCTTTGGCTCCTCTATATGCAAAATTGAATCCGTCTTCACTGAAGACAGTATGTAATCAGTTCCAGGCGCAAAAAGAAACAGTCATACGAGGCCCTAAACACATGCTCCTCCCCTACCCTTTGGTCCTACCCTATATACCTGGTGACCCTAGAATTCCAGTCCCTGCCTGGGTAGGCTGTACACACGGGCGTGGAGCGAACCTATGGCCCGTATCTATACAGCATGTTCTGTTCTTCCAACAAGAATGGAGCAAATCTCTCCCATGGTAATAACCAATTCCACACGTGGGAACCTCGTCTAATACAGACAACTGGTGTCATTCTGACACCTGCGGCCGTGTACAAAGAAAGCAGCCCAGCTGATGCTGCCAAGAGAAACGGCTAAAGGAACGGACACATCCGGTGAGGCGTGTGGGGCCTCTCACGTGGATTGCAGGGAGCCCGCCTGGTAGACGTTCTGGTTGGAGGGGGTGGTGAAATAGAGCTGCTGCGTGGGGGCCCGATTGTCACAGGGGCTGCTGAGTCCAAGCGTCCTCTCGAAGTCCAGCAGCTGGCCCATGAAGTTGAAGTTGGGCGAGATGTTGGATTTCTTCATCTTGACAATGTCATAAGCATCGTTCATTGACAGATTGAGCTTCTGCATAAGATAAGCCACAGTTACAGTGACCGAACGGCTGATGCCAGCCAGGCAATGCACCAAGACGCCACAGTTTTTGCCCCGGGCTTCATCTGTAAACACAAAAAGAAAGGCAAGCTTTCAGTAGACCGAAAACCACGCTTTGTGAATGATTAGTCTAAAAACTGAGTTAAAGGAAAAGACAAAGAAAAGAAAGAAAGAAAGAAAGAAAGAAAGAAAGAAAGAAAGAAAGAAAAAAGAATCGTGTGTGGCAGCTGGACCCTGCAGGCAGCAGAAAATGTATCATTGAGATAAATCATGTACACTGGGCACAATTACATATTTCAGATATTTTCTGAAAAGGGAGCTTTTGTATTAAGTTTCTGCCAACAACAACAACAAAAAATCCTTAATGTGTGCATTCTTTGCCTCAGCATGTGAATACCAGAAACCCTGCAATATGGTCTTGAATGCCTTTTATACAGACAAGCAGACTGCAAGGGTCTATTAAATTATTCTCCAACTGTTGTGCAGCTAACAATGGAGGTATTCAGGCATTTTAAAAGAGAGAGGGAAGTCACAGGGGACAGCCCATTAGGAGGAACAGGATGTCGACATGGCCTGAAAATGAGTTCCTTTGTAATAGGAAATGCATTACAATGCCTGGAGATTCGCTTCTCCAGGCTTCCAGCCCACAGTCCTTCCTGCTGGGCTCAGGTTACCCTCACTGTCTCACTGTGAACCCGTATCACAGTAACATTCAACTGAATTACAACATCTAGCATTCATAGGGCTTTCCAACAACTAACCTGATGTCCTAAAATAACTCTCAGATCTTTTAAAATTATAAAGCAGTGCTAAAATTCCTGTCAATGGGGAGGACTTCTAGCTAGCCTTTTCCGAGTCCAAAGACTGTGAGAAAATTCTGTTGCCCGATAATACACAGCCCGCTCTCAAATGACTGAATTCAAAGTGTCAGAAAGCACCATTTCAAAGACACCTGTGGTCTGCAGCCATGTCAAAAGGCACTTTTTCTTTCTTTCAGCAAGAAGATAAACCAGAATTCTCTGCTTGTAACATTAGAGACCTGCAATCAGACATGCTAACAAGCAGCCAGAAAGGGTTAACAGCTTAAGTTCTATGAATGGCTAGGAATTTTGCAGTTAAAAGTCTGAGGAAGGACTCTTAATTAGTCTCACCTATGAAAGAAATGGCCTCAGGGAAAAACTGGGACAGGTTTTGACTCCAGTGATCCGAGATGGGGATCTGCTTGTATTTAAACTCTCCTGCGTTCTCAAAGAGATTCGGCAAATTGGGGGTGACGTTCAAGATGTACTTGATGCCGAACTCTTCCAACACGTCCAGGTTGGTGGAGTCCTTGGCACAGCCCAAATAGAGGAAGGGCAAGATCTCCACGGGGAAAGAAGGCTGGCTGTTGGACAGCGGGCTGCCATCCGAGTCCGTTGCACTATTGGGGTCTCGGTCAAGGTCAGACTCAATGTCCGAGGAGGAGTCAGAGCTGATCCGCAGGCCCCCGAGCCCCAGCACTGGCAACGGTGGCGAGCTGCTGCTACATGAGCCGTCTAGATTCGTCTCGCAGTGCAGGGCGAACTCGGCTTGGAACTTACTGAAGCCACCTGCCAGGACGAGAAAGACAATAGTGTAACCTGAGATCCCGTAGTAGTTTTCACAGCTAGTGAGAGCCGCGGCCGGGCGCAGGAAACACCCCAGCACCCTACGAACCCCCTACACACAGACCCAACTATAACAGAAAGACACTTAAATGTGTACCCTCGGGAGTGGAACGAACAGGCCCGCCTTCCCTGGAAACCCTTCTTTTAAATCCAGAGATGCATAAAAGGGCAACTTTTAAAAATATTTTGAGGGACCAGGAGGTGCGATCTGCACACACAAACACACACACACACACACACACACACACACACACACACACACACACACCATGACCTCTCCTGTCCTGCAAATCTCGATTCAAGATCGAACGATAGAAAGCAGGGACAGGTGGAGGAGACTCCCGGTAGGTAGGTTAGAAAGAAACAACCCGTGCCTGTGGCCGGAAGCTGGTGGATTCTGCGCCAGCCTGCTCGCGAGTGCGGGACGCTCGAGGTTCGCAGCCGGTAGCTGGCGGCTGTCCCCCGACCCCGCGGCGCGACTCAGAAGCGCCAGTCAAGCGCAGCAGGGCCACTTGCAGTCCTCGTGCCTTGCCCGCAGCGCACAGCCCCGCGACCCCCGCCCGGCCCCGCGCGCGGGGCTCCCCCGGCGCGTACCTTCCAGGTAGAACGCCCGGCAGCCCTCGTCCTTGAGCTTCTTGAGCAGCAATCCAAGCACCGACTCGCCGCCGGTGTTCTCGTTCCAGTCGCTGCTACTCTCGTCGTAAAGCACCACGGTGTCGGTGCCGCAGCGCCGGGTGAAGCGGTCCCGGTCCTCGCCACGGGTGAAGAGCGCGCGCACCGGCAGGTTGCCCTTTTGCAGGCGCCGCAGCATGATGCCCGGGATGGCCACGTTGATGGCTGACTCGATGTGCGACGACTCATACAGCTCCTGCGGCCGGCAGTCCATCAGCAGCAGCCGCTCGTTGCCCAGCTCCAACTGCTCGTTGAGCCACGCCACGGTCTTGCTGATCGCCATTTCCGACGCGAAGGGCACGGGTCTGAGCGTATCTATCATGGGGGTCGAGCTACCGGAGAGGGCGGGGTGCCTACCAGACGCCCCTCGGGGCAGGCATAGGCCGAGCGCGCTGCGCGAAGCTGCCGCTCTCTGAGCGGGGTTTAATTCCACCTCGTCCTTCCCAGACCGTGTTAGCGGTTGGGGAAAGCGAGACAGAAGTGAAGCCGGCGGTTCCCGCTGCACCCCGCTGCAGCCGCTCGCTCTTGGTGTCAATGAATCTCTTTGAATGAAGCTGCCCAGACAGTTTTGTTCCTCCCCAGTGAATGAAATCCAATTAATTCGGACTCCCTGCTACTAAGAGGGGAGGGGAAGAAAAAAAAAAAAAAAAGTCCAGCGGCTCCTAATCCCTCCCTTCAAGGCTGCACCTCAAATCCGCCCAGGCGTCTTTCTCCTCGGATTATTCAAACCTCGATTTGCTCACTCTCCCTTGGACTCAACCCTCGCACACCCCCTGCGCGAGGCAGCTCCTCAATGGATACAAACAGCGAGCGTCTCAATGGATACATTCTCCCGGCCAGCCAATGAGCGCGCTGCGGAAGGGGCTGTTGCCGTGGGGACGGGCCGGCTGGAACAGGTTGTGTTGATGAATTGTTAATGAGTTTGTCATTCACAAAAACGGAAAGGAATTTCCGCTCCGGATAAGCCCCAGTGCAAACAAGCTGCAACAGCGGGCTCGGCGGGAGGAAGGAGAAAGAAGAGGAGGCGGCGGCGGAGGAGGAGCGGGGCACATAAACCAGGGCACTTCAGTTGTCTCATGTTTCCTTCTGTTGAGAGTTCACACTTCGCGTCGGAACTTTTGCGCACAAATGGTGCAATTAGCAGGCACAAAAGCCCTTGTTCGTGACGCCTGTGTTCGCAAGCTAGCTTTAAGAAAACTTGTGCTTTTTTTTTTTCCTTTTTATTCCCTTTAAACTCATTTGGACAGGAGTTTCGCCTGAACCCCCCTCCTCCGCCCTTCTTTAGGCGGTGTGTGGCATTTGTTTGCCAGTTTAAAAAGCCCAGCTCTGTTTGCTCTGATGTTCTTTTAGCTGAGGCTGTGTTGGGGCTGGTGAACTGCCTGGGCTTTAGTGACCGATGAGGTGTTAAATGCTAATCCAACATCTTTCGAAACAAACTAGGATTTTGTTGGAACATTTTCAAGCAAGCAAGCAAACAAACAAGTGCCTGGTTGTCCAGATAATAGGAAGGAAGGTTGATGGGGGGTTTTTTGTTTGTTTTTAATAGCGTTTAAATTACTTTATTTTGTTTTTAAACAGTGGAGCCTGCAGAAACAAACTGGTTGGACAGTTCGATGCTTTTATTCCCCTCCAGCGGCCTGGGGCGTTATGAGCCATTGTTCCGGGGATCCAAGCCCTACCCACCCCCCTTCCTGCGGTCACCCACCGCGCGCTGAGGGGTTGCGCTCGTTAATCATTACTGGGCAGCTAGCTCGGCTTCCGACGGAGGAGCCGGTCTGGCGCGGTTGCCGGGTCTAGGTGCATTCTGGGCGCGCGGAGCCGGGCGGCTGTCCCCACCAGCGGCGTGTCGTGGGGAAGTCCTACCGCAAGGCCTGCGGGGGCCCGCGCAGGCTCCGCGATCAGCTACGGTAGACTAGAGAGGCCTGTCAGAGGGGAGCCTTCGGTCTCACCCTGACAACCCCCTCCACTGCGGGTCGCAGGGCACTAGCGAGCACCAGCTGCGCCTGCGCGCTGCGCTCCTGGCCAGCACCCGGTCGCCCCCGCCTCCTGGCTCAGCTGCGCTGGGCGTTGGGCTACCCTGAGGTCGGGTGGGGGGCCGAAAGCGGGCCTCTGGGGTTCCGACGCGGCCTGGGGTGGGTAAGAGGCGAGGAGGAGTGCCTGCCGGGACCCCTTGCTCCACGGAGGGCTGGGAGTCCCAGGGAACGTCTCGGCCGCTCTGCAGGGCCAGCAGGTAACTGAGGAAGTGCCGGCCAGGCGGGCTCGCTGCTTTCTGCCGCGGCGCCGGGGAGCAGGGCGGGCCGGCCGGGGGCCGGATGGAGGCGTGGCCGGGTGGGGGCCGCAGCGGCGAGGAGGCGCAGACCCCGCGCGCAGAGCTCTATTGTTATATAAAAGTGCCGCGGCCTGCCCCTCCCGAGCGGAAAA
This sequence comes from Herpailurus yagouaroundi, assembly GCF_014898765.1. NCBI lineage: Eukaryota > Metazoa > Chordata > Mammalia > Carnivora > Felidae > Herpailurus > Herpailurus yagouaroundi. The sequence continues at coordinate 30,713,851 of NW_024412413.1, read as the reverse complement.
CCACCTGTGTACCGCCGGCCGGGCGCTGGGGGCAGGGGGGCCCTGCGGCCGGAAAGCGCGGGCCCTAATCCGGCCTCCCCTCCCTAACCCCCGGCGGAAAAGAGGCCGCGCATAGTCCCGCCGCCGCCGGGGAGGCGGAAGCGGAGGCAGTGGTTCGAAGAGGAGCGTGTCTCCCCAAGTGCCCCTCCCGGCGCCCACCGCGAGTATAGCGGAGGGCACCTGAGGTCGCGGGGTCTCCCCCAGCCAGACGCCCCGCACCCACGGGCCTGCCTGCTGACGCCCCGGCTCCGATTTGCATTTTTAGTCACCCGCCTCTTCCTTGGTTTGGGGAATGTAGGCTAAAAAAAGGCGGCTGCGAGGCCCAGGTTGCCAATTTTGGAGCTGTGCTGCAAGCAGGCCGCCCCTGGAGGAGCGTGTTCAACGAAGGTGGGGGTTGCCGCGCGCTCTCCCCGCGCCTTTTTTGGGCATCCCTTGGAACAAAATTCCCATATTTCACTGGGTATCATCTAGTTCCAACTGGAGGAGGCCTGCGCTGGAGTTGAAGCCTCCGATCCACCCCCACCTGTTACAGGCCTTCCCACCCCAAGACGTTCCAGTCACTGGGTCCTGGGGGCGAGGCAAGACGCTCTGCAGTAGAACTGCGAAGGGTAAAATCTTTCAGCCTGGGATCTCCAACAGAAGAGACAGGGAGGGAAGTCGGTTGTTACTTCGCTATTGTAAAAGTGCACTACCTGGGCATGAATTTGGGAGGATAACCGCAACACTTCTCAAACCTGAAGACAGAGACGCTTAGTTTGACCTATGCTTCCGAATCCTACATCAACGGAATGTCAGTTCTTCTCAGCACTTTCTAGAAAATGCCATTCGGACCACTCGGTTCTAAGAAGAGGGGCGTAAAGGGTCTTTGAAGCGTGGTGGCCAGGGTTGAAATTGTGCCCCGATCACTTCCTAAACGTGTGGCCTTGGTTAAGTCATCTTTTGTAAACCTCATCTTCCATGTGGCATAATGAAGATAATAAAAATATCCACTTCATAGGTTCTCTGAGATGGTTAAATGGGTGAAGCTTCCTGGCATGATGGTGATGTGCTATTGGCTGTTGATGTTTTTATCGCTCTTAATTCCCAGCCTGCACAATGGTCTGAGTCCTTTTCATCCAGATGCCCTTTGAGGCCTGCCTAACAGCCCGCCTGGAGCTTGGCAGTCTACAGAAAAGCCCTCTGAGGAATGCCCCAGGCAGTTTAATCCATCCCAATTCAGCTGTCAAACAAAGCAGGTGCTGTTACAGACCAGTGTCAAAATCCTTTAAGATGGCTAACACAAAGTACCCCCCTACCTTTCTAACTTCTGCCTAACTGGTCCCCTATTAAACACCCTCTTCTCCAGCCACACCAAAATGATAAAATAGAAACAACATGTAGATTGCACATTTACTACGCGGAAGGCTTGGTTTTGATTTCTGTGTTTACATGCATGATTTTGGTCAGTTTCCAGAAAACCCCATGAAAATCATCCCCATTCACAGCGCTTAAGGAATTTGCACGAGGTCACATAGTAACAAACAGTGGGGTCAGGATTTGAGGTCAGACCATTAAGGATTAACACATATGCGTCTTATAGGGTATGATGGAGACCACGCACTGCGCTGTTCCCTGCCAAAATTTGAAGGATTGAGTTCTACGTTTTGAATTTTGACCACCAGGCCTTTTCAGCTTCACATAGTCTGTTGCACCCTCCCCATCAATGTCAAAGATCAAAAGTTAGACTTATTTCCCTGCCGTTTTATATCTGGTTATCTTCTTTGCACACACCTCTTCATTAGTCAGCCGTGCACTAAATGCTGCATATCTTTCTTCCTCCGAATTTGTCTTAGATTCTAATCCTGACAACTGCCATTACTAATCTAGTGTGTCAGCACTGCACGTGGGCCTGGGTTCAAACCTTAGCTCTGTTACTCACGAGTAGTTTGATAGGAGAAAGTCACTTAGCCTCACTGGCCTCCATTCATTCGTTCATTCATTTGTTTATTCACTCATTCACTCCTTCATTCTGGGCTCCAGGAAATCAGGGAATAAAGTGGGCAAGAATACCTACCCTTCCCCCACTCCAAGCTTACATTCTGTTGAAGACAGACAATAAACAAAAGAATTCTACAGTATGTTAGAAAGTGAAAGTGCTGTGGAGAAAAACAAGGGAATTCAGTAGTGTGTAAAATTAGGAATAGTTATACGTTCGTTACGGCCCTAGGAGGATTAGAGACACCCAAAAAGTGTAGGGCACAAAGTGAGTATTCAAAAGATGATGTTTTTAAAACTCACTGCCTCGTTCCTGCAGAAAGTTGACTCCCCGTTGCTGGTGATCTTGCCTTGATCCTCGTCATCCTGGCCCTGTTGCCCAGGCTCTCAGGAAAAAGGCTCTCAGAAGAATTCTAGCATCAGGAAGAACCACAGGCTTTCTTATTTCCGGAGGCCCCAGTTCCCTGCTGAGGGTATCATTCATATGCAGAAAACGGTGTTTCCAGATTGGAGCATGAAGCAGGTCTTGCCTTACCCCTCAGGAGTGCACAGAAGCAATGTTACATGTCCTAATTTCTCTGTGTGTGTATGTATTTGTGTGAAGGCACCAAGCACTCCGGCTTGAATTCTTTTCATCGAGTGTTTCCCCTGGAAAGCCCCTTGAAAGTAAGTCTTTTGTTTATGAATGCTTGCTTGACTATTGGAGAAGCATTCCAACTTTGCAGACATTTTCCTGTGTTTGAGGACACTTGCAATTTACTAGACCCAGAAGAGTTAGCATGACTTTTAATCTTCTTGAAGTAATCTCTCTGTGAATACAATATTTATTAACACATCGTGTGAAAATAAGTTCAGTTTTCCGTCAATGAGAGTGTTTTGGAAGGTCTGACTTAAAATGTAGTCTTGTGGCATATTCAAGATTCACTTTTAGAAGTCCCAAGGAGGCCCTCAAAGTGACAGCCAGTGGCTTTCTGAACAGCTAAGCCTCAGAACAGAATTTCTCTGCAGTTGAGAAATGTGTTTGACACAGACCTGATTGAAAGGGCCTATGGGGTTCACAAACCTCGAGCTGAACTCTCCTGACAGGTGCCTCACAAAGACAGCAAGTTCTGTCTGAACGGCAGGAACTGTGGAACACAAGAGGCCCACAGGCCTGACAATAGGAAACACACATTCTGCACACTGATAGGCCGTGCGTAGGGAAAGCCAAAAGGAGTTTCAAGCATGAGCCCCAAATTAAAATACCACGACTGCTGATCCTGGCTTGCAGTCAAACAGCCCGCCCCTTGGTGAGTTGCTGAAGGGTCTTATTAAGCACAGGCTAATGATTTTCCCAAACAACGTGGAGGTGGGGAGAAAGGCAAGCCGGGTTAGACAGCAGCTAACAGGTAGGTAGGGAGCAGCAGTGCCAGAACTACACGTCCACAGTCACATCCAGGGAGTGGTTGGAGCTTTCCTAGAAAGGAGATGCACTTTTGCACCTGGCCACAGTGACAAGACCCAAAGGAAACCATGAACCATTGTGAAGTCAGACCTTGGCCTCAGCCAGGCTAAGTTCTGAAAACTTCCGGTCTTCATCGGCTCTCTTGTGTTTTCTCTCCCATCGCCCGGTGGAATGTACATTAACAGACATTCAGGATCCCAGAGACGTGATCTAGAATATTCTTCCGAAGCTAGACAGTCGAGTAAGGAAATTCGTTGAAAGATAAAATGTTGATTTCTTCTTTCGGATGCATTTGTCCCTTTCCTTCCAGTTGCATACGTTCATTGATTCCTCTCTCGTATCCTTTATTTCAAAACGTAAGAGCTACAAAAGCATCTGTAAATGTGTATGTAAGAAGTCATCAGGAAGTTGGCATCTCTGAGGACAGGCAAGCTCACTCACTGTTTTTTTGTTACTGTCGTTGTTGTTTGGAAAAGGACGATGATGCCTTGCTTCCCATTGTACTATTTCCAAAGCCCAGCAATATCCTTAGTGGGAAATTAGGCTTTGCCTTCGGGGGAGGCAAGGGACTATGTGTAGCTGTCTTGCCAGAAGCTCCTCAGTCATGTCATGAAGCATCATTGATGCTTCCTGGGCATTAGCCGTGCTGCAGCTACACGCAGAACATTTGCCTTGTGCCTCCTTGTGTGGGCCTTGGCTCCTCTGGCGACTTTTCTCCTCATCTTGTGTTCCTTTATTTATGCAGGTGTGAACAATGCAAATAACTGTTGGGTAAGAGAACTAATTATTATTCTAAGAAGGTGCTATTTCCTCTCAGCCCTTTTGCCTCAGCGATCAGGAGAAATGATTATGTGTGTCCACAAGACAAGCAAGGCACACTTTAGCTTCATCGATTAAACTTAAGAACTTGCAGATCACCCAGAATACATTGAGGGAACCCCAGGGGCCTCCAAACTCCAGTGTAAGCAACACTGCTTTCGGCCATTTGAGGGGTTAATGACAAAAGTTATATTTGGGTATGTTGCGAAAAACACAACGACAACATAAGGGCTACAATCTCGTCTACATCCAGCCTTATAGATGTTAAATTAAATCTAACTGCTTCCATGATACCTTTGCCAAGCAGATACACCGTTACTCCAGTTTTATAGTGGGGAAGGCTGGACTCAAATGTCAGGTAACTACACAAGAATCCAAACTTGTACCTCAGTCCCTTGGAAACCTGTCCAGTAGGTATGTTTTGCTCCCTACTTGATAGGTATAGCTCTAAAGCATGACTCCATGCAGACTGTTGTGAATTCAACCTGTTATAAAATGGCAACTTCTATATAACTTGTTAAATTTTATGTTGCTTGTCAAGACTGGGAGTTCTGGATTGACTCCAGGACTGGGGTTGGTCTGAGACCAACCTGGATTCTAATCCTGACTCACAAATTTTCTAATCATGTGACTCTGGGGGAGATCACATAATCTCCCTATGCCTCAGTGTCCTCATCTGTAAAATGGGGATACTATATTACAGGGCTATTGTAATGAATAACTTCTCTTTGTAAAGGGGTAGGAACAGTCCTGAAACAGTAATAATTCATTGACAGTTACCTGTTTTTATTATTTTTATAGTTTTTTTTTCAACATTTATTTATTTTTGGGACAGAGAGAGACCGAGCATGAACGGGGGGAGGGGCAGAGAGAGAGGGAGACACAGAATCGGAAACAGGCTCCAGGCTCTGAGCCATCAGCCCAGAGCCCGACGCGGGGCTCGAACTTCCGGACCGCGAGATCGTGACCTGGCTGAAGTCGGACGCTTAACCGACTGCGCCACCCAGGCGCCCCACCTGTTTTTATTATTAACACGCACACACATACAGTTTTTTTTTTTTTTCTTTTAGAGAGAGAGGGGGACAGAGGATCTGAAGGGGACCCAGTGCTGACAGCAGTGAGCCCAATGCAGAGCTCAAACTCACAAATCACGAGATCATGACCTGAGCCGAATTCGGTTGCTTAACCAACTGAGCCACCCAGGCGCCCTCAACACACAGTTCTTAATAAATGTTTATTGACCTTGCTGAAAGGGGAATATATAGTGGAAAACACGACAGTGTCCGTTTGTTCTCAGGAATAGAAACTATCCATACAAGATTTTGAAAAAAATTTTGGAGAGTCCATTGCTTTACCTCTCAGCAGCCCGGAGATCACAGTTTCTGGTAAATTGGTGACACTGAAGTTGCTGCTGGCCTCAGAGGGACTGCCCAGGAGTCTCGGACTTGCCTGCCGCAGGGCAGCATGTTCTCCCCACCCCCCCGCGCTGCCGGCTCAGGCCAGTCCTGTTGACTGCGTGTTCTGCAAGAGGGCAATTGGGAGGTTACCGGCCCAAGCAATGTAACCACCATCTCTCAGCGACCTGGGTTTGCAGTCTCTAATGGGAGCACCCATTTGTGTCATGGGTCCTCAACTTTTTAAGACCTCCTTGCATCTAAGAAACCTCATCTAATGAGAAGTTCCTTCTTTCCACTGACTTCCTACCAGGAGGAGATTTTCGGATGGAGTAGAAAAAGGGGATGAGGCAGAGCCAGGTATGAGAGCCAGTGTCCTGTGGAATGGAAAGGAATCTTCCATTTGTGGGGGAAGGGTGCTGTGCTTGAGGACACAATATAGAACCCCCCCTCCCAGCCCTAAGTAAACAGACCAGTTGCTTAGCACAGTTTCTGTAGTGATTTTTGCACATGTATGATTCCAAGGCTATTTTTGTTAAACATCTGACAAGGGTGCATCTTTTGGTGAATTCCCATCGCGTTTTTCCGGACCCACCAAAACTTTCAGATTCTTTACCCAAACGCCAAAAGTCTAAATGCTTGGTAGATCATGCCCCCCTCTTCCCACCTTTCCTCTCCTCGATCTTTTGCCTAAGCAGTTCCCAGGGAAAAAGACTCATTATTTATTTATTGTTTGTTTGTTTGTTTGTTTGGAGAATCCCAAGCAGTTCTGCTCTGTCAGCACAGAGCCAACTCAGGGCTCGACCTCATAAGCCGTGAGATCGTGACCTGAGCCGAAATCAAGTTAGACACTTAACCGACTGAGCTACCCAAGCACCCCTTTTTTTGTTTGTCTGTTTTAGTTTGTAGTAAGAAATGTTTATTTCTAAAAATATATATATTTCTACTGCTGAAATTGGTGATTGTCAGAGGAAGTGTGATAGGACCCCTGATCTCGTAGCCCACCTACGTGTGTATAACCATGTAGCCTCCGGCCCTGGGCCATGTGACCCCCCACTTTACCTAGCATCTTGCCCCCACAAGATTAAAACCCACTGGTTTTGATATTGAACATTGCTGCCTTTCCTTTAGGATGGCCTATTCGTGCAAGGTGCTGTTACTCAAAGCACTGAGGGTAGAGAGAAAGACCTTTCCTCAGCCACACACAGTTTGCATAACCGCACTTACCTACTAAAACATGTATTTTTTTTACTTGTTAAATTTGGTATGAGATTTACTTTTCTAGCAAGAGTGAGGTTGAGTGCGGTGAGAAGTGTCATGTAAACAGGAGCTCTAACCACTAGACACGTATGATTTTTGTCCAAAGATTCTGGCATTTATTCTATCCCCAACCTGGTTCAGAAGCAAAGGTTTCAAAAAACACAGGGGCCCAAGTCCCATCTCCAATAATTCTGATTTAAATGATATAAAGGGGGTCCCAGGGTCTCAAAAATCCCCCAGAGAATTCTCATATGCAACCTGCAGTGAGAACGACTCACTTACAACACCTATCCCCCCCAAATCTCCTTGCCTAGGGGGAGGCTCCCAGCCAGACCAGTGGGTCTCAAATGTTTAGAAACACCTTGGAGGTACTTGCTCGTGGTCCACAGCCTGGCCTATCACTTAAGGACCCTGATTCAGAATGTCTAGAGCAGGGCCCAGGCAAGTGTTTTGTAATCCAGCAGCCAGGAGTGGCTCACACAAGTTGGGCCAGAATTTGGAAAGCTCCGAATGATATTCCAGCCAGCCAGGCTCCTCACCCATCAGCTCTAGTTAGGAAGTATGGAAATGTTTTGGGTGGTTACCTGGAATCAAATGGTACACTGTACCCACAAACATCAGAACTTCATAACAGAAGAATGCAATGTTAAACATAACTAACCTGCTTGTCCTTGAAAGCTCTATTCTTTTTTTTTTTTAAATGTTTATTTATTTTTGAAACAGAGAGAGACAGAGCTCGAGGGGAGGAGGAGAGAGAGAGGGAGACACAGAATCCAAAGCAGGCTCTAGGCTCTGAGCTGTCAGCACAGCTGACGTGGGTCTTGAACCCACGAACTGTGAGATCATGACCTGAGCCGAAGTCAGACGCTTAACCGACTGAGCCATCCAGGTGCCCTGAAAGCTCCATTCTTGAACTGGCACTCACTCTGATTTCTTTTCACGAGCCCTGAAACTGTACCCAAAACTGCCTGTGGATTTGCCCGAAGGAAGGTTTTTCTTGAAAATGGCATCAAGCGCAGGGAGCACCCGTTGTGTGTCGAACTGAAATGATCGCTGGGGTGTGTGGAGATCAGTCAGATTCAGACCCTGCTGTCCACAAAAAGTAGATTGGACTGGGTAGAATAGACTCATGTCCAGGTAGCTAGAATGTAACAGTTAATACGATCATTGCAACAGAAAGAAAGCAAGAGGAGGAAATGGTTCCTGGGCCTTGAGTGTTGCAAAGTATCCCAGGGAAAACAATATTTGGATATGCAGATTTCCCCTCTCCCTCCTCCCAGAGGGACAGGAGAAGAAAGGCACTCTAGGCCAGAGAGACAGGTGGCATGGCCACCTTGGAGCCATGGCCATGCATGACAACAGTACAGAGGGTGCAGAGCGGCAAAGAACATAAGAAAGATAGTGTAAAGCCAGATGGAAATGGGCTTTGGATGCTATGCTAAGGAGTTTGGAATTTTTCATTAGGCGGTGAGAAGTCATCAGAGATATTTATACGAGGGTGTGACATGATTTCAGAATATGATTCTAATAACAAAGAGGTGAGTAGATTGCAGGGGAGAGGAAAACCAGGGGCAGGAAAACCAATTAGGAAGCAGTTGCAACTGTCCAGGAAAATGATGCTATGCCACCCAAATCATCCTGTTCTTAAAATAACGTGCTCATCATCTTGCGTCGTTTTATTCCTTTTATTTCTGGGGCTAGAAAAATCACTTAGGCCTCCATGACTCAGAATCCCTCCCTATTAATAGAAGATGACAAAATACTCACCTTACCTCACATAGGGAGGTCTGTGAGATGCTTATAATTGTAGCCAGGAAGGAGGGGGCAATGTTATTCTAAATGCCAATGGTTTAATTCCACTCCAGGAGAGAAACTGCCTTTTGCCTCTTACTTTTATTATAAAAATCCCAGCCCCACAGAAAAGCAGAAAGCCCAGTGAAAGCATCAGAAGTGCACCCTGCAGAGAAAAGCCACGGCAGAAGTTTCCAGGGCTTACCATGCTTGCAACATGCTTGGTTGCAAAAGTGAGATTTTGTAAAGAAAGCCTGTCGCTCCATCGTTTCCCATTATAAGCAAAAGTGTAAGGAGTGTTCCTTCTATCGTTCCTGTTGTGGCAGCGGGGGTGGGGAGCATCGGACACTCGCAGAAGGAGTTACACGCGGTCATTTAAGTGAAGAGCTGGGCGTGAGGCTTTCAGGTTGTGCTCGCTTTCTTGGGTCTTGGAGTCTGTCCTCTTAGCAATGGGCACCTGGTCATGCCTTTTCCATCTGCTCCCTGGCCCTTTCCCGCAATGAGATCTCCAAATCACTGCCCCAGACGACATCCGAACTCTCTCGTCTCTTTGGAAAAGTGTCACAGAAAGCACTGCTGACTGAAAATGCTGTAAATTTTGCCCAAATCACTTTGTCTTCTACCTCTTAAACAAATCTATGCTCGATATACCTGCTAAGTCGGTGCAAGATATTCTGAGGGATAAAAAGGTAAGTCACATGGGGGACCCTCTCCCCTCCAAAAGCTAAGGGTGGGATTGTGACATAAGAGAGAATGTCTCAAACGTAGTATTCAGCATGCTCTTAGGACAATTCAAAGTTCTAGATCCAAAGGGACGGTCATGTTGGATGACCGACGTGTTCGTTCTTCCATCCACAGCACTTGTCTTTCTATAGATCAACTACATGGTTACAGACTGATATAGTAAGGGGGCATGTCAGGACCACCTAAAGAGAAGATGATATATGGTGCTTTCTGAGGTGCATTCACCTAAGTAAAAATGGTAAGTTCTAATGAAACACTTGATCTGGTACACTAAATTACTCTAATTCGTTTGTTCTCTCTTAACATGTACTTCTCGGAAAACTTACTGGTAAAATTGGTCACAAAGAAATTGAGACACTACAGCTTACAGAGAAACAAAAATTTTTAATCCTTACACAAATAGGATCATATTTTAAGGGCAGTTAAAATATCACAGTATCGCCGTCTGCATTTACAGGTACTCGTCCATTACTCGTTAGATTCCTTTACTACAAAGGGCTCCGGGAAACAACTAGAAACATGGCTACGTTGGTAACAAAGAATCAGTTATAAAGGGAAAGTAATAAATATTTATCCATTTATTAATAGGGTAGCCATTTGATAATTTCTGCTTCAGTCTTTAAAATTGTTTTTTTTTTTTTTTTTTTTTGAAAGAGAGAGAGAGAGAGAGCAGGGGAGGGGCAGAGGGAGAGGAAGACAGAGCATCCGAAGTGTGCTCTGTGCTTACAGCAGTGAGCCCAATGTGGGGCTCAAACTCACAAACCGTGAGATCATGACCTCGGCTAAAGTCAGATGCTCAACTGACCGAGCCACCTAGGCACCCTTCTGCTTCAGTCTTTAATTATTATTATGTTTATTTACTTAGAGAGAGAGAGAGAGAGAGAGAGAGACAGAGTGCGAGCGGGGGAGGGGCAGAGAGAGAGGGAGACACAGAATACGAAGCAAGGCTCCAGGCTCTGTGCTATCAGCACAGAACCCAACGCAGGGCTGGAACCCATGAGTGTGAGATCATGACCTGAGTTGAAGTCTGACGTTCAACTGACTGACCCACCCAAGTGCCCCTTCAGTCTTTCAAGGTGACATTCATTTCTTTAAAAAAAAAAAAATGTGCAAGCCACAGACTGGGAAAAGATTTTTGCAAAAGACATCTGATAAGGACTGTTATCTAGCATATACAAAGAACTCTTGAAACTCAGCAGCAAGAAAATGAACAACCTGATTAAAAAATCGGCCAAAGACTTTAATGGACACCTCATCAAAGAAGATATGCCGATGGCATATGAAAAGAGACTTCACACTCAATGTCCTCAGGGAAATGCGGACCGAATCAACAAAGAGATACCACTGCACACCTATTAGAATGGCCCAAATCCGGAACACTGACAACACCGAAGGCTCGTGAGGATGCGTAACAACAAGAACTCTCATACACTGCTGGTAGGAATGCAAAATGGTATATAATCACTTTAGAAGACAGTTTGACAACTTCTTACAGAACTAAACATACTCTTACCATATGATCCGGCACTCATATGCTCCTTAGTATTTGCCCAAGAAGTTGCAAACCGTTCACACAAGACCCTGCACACAGATGTTTATAGCGGCTTCATTGAAAATTGCCCAAACTTGGAAACAATCAAGATGTCCTTGAATTGGTAAAGGGATAAACTGTGATTCGTCCAATGGAATATTATTCAGCACTAAAAAGAAATGAGCTATCAAGCTATGAAAGGACACGGAAGAAACTTATGTGCATATTGCTAAGTGAAAGAAGCCTATCTGAAAAGGCTACGTACTCTGTGATTCCAACTATATGACGCTCTTGAAAGGGCAAAGCTATGGAGACACTGAAAACATCAGGTAACTTCCCAAGGTTAGTGGGAGGCAGGGATGAACTGGTGGAATACGAAGGATTTTTATGGCTATGAAACAATCTTCTTTTTAAAAAAAATTTTAATGTTTATTCATTTTTGAGAGAGAGAGAGAGCACGAGCAGAGGAGGGGCAGAGAGAGAGGGAGACACAGAATCTGAAGCGGGCTCCAGGCTCTGAACTGTCAGCACAGAGCCCGACACGGGGCTCAAACTCACAAACCGTGAGATCATGACCTGAGCTGAAGTCGAACGCTTAACCAACTGAGCCACCCAGGCGCCCCGCTAGGAAGCTATCTTGTGTGATACTCTAATGGCGAATACGTGTCATTATATGTTTGCCAAAATCCATAGAATGTACTCCATCAAGAGTGAACCCTTACGTAAAGTATGAACTTCGGGTGATAGTGGTGTGTCCATGTACGTTCATCAGTTATGATAAATGTACCATGCTGGTGCTGGATGTGGGTAGTGGGGGAAGCTATGCATGTGTGGGGACGGGGGATCTATAAAAAAAAAATCTCTGTACTTCCTGGTCAGTTTTGCTATAAACCCAAAGCTGTTCTAAAAAATAAAGTCTATTTTGAAAAAAATAGCAATGTGTATGCTACTGTCAGGGGACTTGGAACTACAGAATGTGGTTTTCCCATGTGTTAGAAGAAAGCTCCTGTTCAAATGTCTCCACATGTTACATAGTTGTTGTTGTTGTTGTTGTTGTTTATCTAACTTACCTATTGATGGATATGGAGGTTGCACATAATCTTTTTTGTTATTGCAAGCAGTGACTGCAATGAATACGACCTTTTGCACATTTACCCCCTTTGTACACAGGTGTATCTGCAGTATAAAGTCTTAAATGTGGCATTGCTTGGTCAGAGCATGTGAATTTATAATTTTGGTAGATAGCCCCCAAACGCCCCATTATACTGGTTTGCATTCCCACCAGTAATGTATTTCCCCACACCTTAGCTGACACAGCGTGCTCGCAAACATTTTGCCGATCTGATAGATGATATCAACATCTCCTGGTAACCTTAATGTGCAACTCTCTTATTAAGAGTAAGGTAGAGCATCTGTCTTGTATGTTTAAAATCCGTATGGATTGCCTTTCCTGTGAACTTATCACATTCTCTACCCAGTTTTGACTGCCAAATAAATAAGTAAAATAAAAAAAATCCTATTGTATTTTTCAGACCTTACTTTCGACCATAATATTAAGTCATTGTAGCCACTGAACTTAAATACCATTAATGAATCGTTACTTTCAAACAGAAAACACGTAGAGGCACTTGATAAGCCCAAAGAGCGTTTTGATACAAAACTCATTGATGCCTGACTTTTCCTTCTCAACTCATTCTAAATCTCATCTTGTAATTAAAACTGCTCTCACTCCTTAGAATTGCTCAGGGTCAAAGAGCCCTGGTTTTTGTTTTGTTTTAATCCCAGAAGGGTTGTTTGTTTTAAGCTCTGCCTCAGCCATTATTATCTATGCGAACCTTCCAAGGAATTTTCACCCATTAAAATAACAACCTTAATATACTCTCCTAGCATTCACAGGACCTGCCTTCCGCCCAAGCAGAAAGGAAAGAGTAATACCAACTAAATATCTAAAAGCTTTTATTCTCACCCCCCCGGTTCCCTCCCTGAGAGGAGACTATCTGACCCATTAAACAGAGAAGTGAAAAAGTCCCTTTACTTCTCTTTCTCAGTCTGGGAAAGACTTGTGACACCAAAGTGTCTTGTTTACAGTCCCCAAATAGCACATTGCTCTTGGCAGCTGATGTTCTTTAGCTGCTGATTGAAAGATACATATTTTACACAAAAAAAGAATATCCTGAATCAAGAGGATTTTGAATATTACTTTGAACTGGCTTTATCACAAGTACATATCAGGAATCAGCTGGAAGTGAAATGGGAGGTAAGGACACAATGAAGGTAGAAGAAAGCATCAGAGATGATAAGATGGAGATCAGGAAGTAGGTTTGTAAATAGCAGGGTGGATATAGGAAAAGCCACTCTCTATTGTCCTGGTTCTCCACACGGAAGTGGCCAGAAGCTTCTCTATCCAGTCCTATTGAGGTGAGAGAAAACTCACAGGAAAGTTAGATGAGATTTAGGAAACGTATCCTCAACCCAGAGACCCTTAGCTCTAGTTAACCTTAGTAGAGATTATGATCTCCATTCATCGGGAGATTTCTTATTGGGAAGAAAATAGACTGTAGGCAGGAGGTCAGATAGAAGATGTGACGTGATTTTTAAAAAATCATTGTCTTAGTAAAATTGTCTAGAAAGTAAAACCTGAGGCAAAGATCTCTTGCTAAGGCTCTGTTGGAAGGTACAATCCCAAGGCTTCCTGGAAGCTGCCTGGAAGACAGGGAGGGGATTGGCCTTGCCGGCACAGATCTGGGTCCTGGAGCCCCTGAGGCTCCGGTTGCAGCAGGTGAGATGTCTTCTCACCAGAATCACATCCTCAGGAATCTGTCCATTCAGGAAGAGGTGAAAGGTTAGAGAACAGGTGGGGCTGGGGACCCTCGAAAGGCACAAAAATTAGTTTAGTAACGTCGTAGTTTTAAAATCGTGGAAAGTACAATTTTAAAGCTTTTTAGGATTCAAGAATTAGTGCTTTTGTTAAGGTTCAGATGAATGACTTTCAGATAAATGAGTCATCAAATCATAACGACTGTAAGGGTAGGAATTTTATTATTAATGAGACTTAGGATTGATGAAATATTTTTTATGGTTATTCAGATTGGTCCCTGGACTGAGTTTACTCATTCTTAATCAGCTGACTTTTATTATTAAAGTTAATTTTTAAAGGAGTGTTCATGGGACACCTGGGTGGCTCAGTTGGTTGAGTGCCCGATTTCGGCTCAGGTCACGATCTCACTGCTCGTGGATTCTAGCCCTGCATCGGGCTCTGTGCTGTCAGCTCCGAGCCTGGAGCCTGCTTCTGTGTCTCCCTCTCTCTCTGCCCCTCCCCCACTCACACTCTGTCTCTCTCTCTCTCTCTCTCTCTCAAAAATAAATAAACATGGGGAAAAAATAAAGGAGTGTTCATAATTTTAAAAATGCTTTTAACCACAATGCTTTGTTTCCAAATAGTATGTAATTTGTGCTAAGAAATACATTTCAACTTCTAGATGTGTATTTTACGAAAACCCCTAATGCATCAAGGGGAAAGGTGACAAGGTCTAATCTTTCTGCACATTTGTGTGCTCACGGCAGGGTCCTATAGTCTGGATCTAGGGTAGGGAGGGCAGATGGCAGTGACGGAAGTAGGGAAAAATCAATGAAAGAGAGTCTGTCGATGAAGTGAGTTTCATACCTTTAAAAAGTAAAATAACAATGACCCACCCTAGCACATACACCCAGATGACATCTGGAAATTTATGGAGAAGTAACAGGAGAACCTAAATGAAACCTTCTGAGAAAAGTTTTTCAAACTGTGTGTTCTCTTGAATTCTCAGGATTCTAGAAACACATTTCAGTGATCCAAAAGAAACAGCCACAGTTGCTGTCATCGCCATACATACGGCAAGAAGCTAACTTTGGGGACCAACACATGGGCACTTGTTCCTGAGATTGTAATATCTTTATGTCCTTTTCACGCCCCCACCACCAAAAGCCCCACCAAGAACAACGTGTGTTTTCCTGCTTAATGCATGTTTTATCCGAACGTAAATCTCCCTCCGGCTTCCCTGTGGGCATTTGCTGATCCCTGATGAGGTCAGGCGCTTGCACTATGACATAGGAAGAATATTTATGTGCTTACTTCATATCCTGCAGGACAAAGAAGACGGTATGAGAAATTCTGCTGCCACTAATTGTGTGTAGTTTATCGCTTTATCTTTAGAAGGTTTAATGTCAAAACTTGGAGGAGAGGACAACTTGTCCAATCTGGGCCAGAGCCTGAGTTTTCTACTCTCCCTGGAGTTCAGATGTCTGAGAGGAATCCGTGTGGATGTGGGTTTGCATGTTAGCACCTGAAAGCGGGCACAGCCCCCACCTTGGAATGAATGTACTCTTCCACAGGATTCATTTCCAAAGGGTGGTGGAAGGAACAACAGAGACAGCAATGTGCCCACACACACAGCCATCTGCTATTCCAACCACATGTCTCTGCCCCCCGTTTCCTGCAAATGATTCATCTATTCTTTTTCTCCTCCTTCAAAGATAACTGTGTAGGCATTTAAGGAGGGGAAAGCCATTAAGAAAAGTAGAAGCTGGAGTTCTTGGGATGAGGTAGAGCCGATTAAACAGTCTGGAATTTCACAAAGCAAGCAGTGCGGGCGTGGACTCCGGGTCTCCTCTCTCCTGCGGCTGCATCATTTCATAACAGGTCAACACCAGCCCTCAGGAACAGGTGAACAAAAATGGCTGCATGTGAAGTACACGTGCAAGGGCTGCCAAGGAGCAGGAGAGGATGGCAAAACGCAGGAGAAAGATTTTGGAGGTTTTTTTTTTTTTTTTTTTTAAGTAGGCGGGGCTTGAACTCAAACCCCTGAGACCAAGACCTGAGCTGAGGTCAGGAGTTGGAGGCTCACCCAACGGAACCCCCCAGGCGCCCCAGATTTTGGCTTTTCTAACTGGAGGCGCCGCTCATCTCACCCACTGTCACACGTGGCTTCAGTCTCTAACTTTGTCTACTTTTACACCAGTGAATTCGATCTTGGTGACTTTTTTGGAAAGGTTTTTATTTAAATCCCAGTTAGTTAACATACAGTGTAATATTAGTTTCAGGTGTACAGTATAACGATTCAATGCTGCCAGACAACACCCAGTGCTCATGGCAACAAGTGCCCTCCTTTAAAAAGATGCGGAAACCATCACGAAGTTTTAAGTCATCCTTGCCCAGGGGCCGCGCTAATCTTCGCCGTGTCGCTCCAATTTTAGTCTATGTGCTGCCCAAGCGAAGACTGTGACTTTTTAAATAGGTACACCAAAAAGCTGCCTCTGCGTCATGCTTTAAAGGAGACCCTAACCGGAACGCTTGGGATGGCTCAGCCTGTTAAGCGTCTGACTCTTGATTTCAGCTCAGGCCACGATCTCACGGCTCATGGGATAGAGCCCCATGTTCGGCTCTGCGCAGTGAGGAGCCTGCTTGGGATTCTTTCTCTCTCCCTCTCTCACTTTCTCTTTCTCTCTCAAAATAAATTAAAAAAAAGGGGGGGGGAGACTCTAACCAGTAGCCAGAGAAGGTGAGTATGGCCACGTCCTTGACACCAAAGGGTATTGGTGGCAACATGCTGTGTGGGAAGGGGATGAGCACGTCCACAAGGAGGTGATCCATAGATATTGGTTGAATTGCGTCAAACTGGAGGTTCAAATCCTGGTTCCGCTTCTACCTTCTAGGACATTAGGCAGGTTGCCAAACCTCTGGGAATTTCACATATATGTTGAGGGATGAAGATACCTACTTGATAGGGTAGGGTGAAGACAGAAGAGGGTAAGGTATGTAAAGGGCTTTGTGTGGCCCTCACAGAAAGGAGACATGTAAACATCAGATGAATAGGAAAGTGCCTTATTTCACTTCCATCTCTGCCACGTCCTACACCTTAAAGCTAGAAGGTAAAGAACTCAGAGGAGAAGTAGGGATCTCTGGCCAACACCAGTGAGGCTTTACCCGTCGGGAAAGGACTTCACGTGGGACTTGCCAGTACAACCGCATGGGACATAATCTCCTTGTTGATGTAAGGCATGGGGGAAATGGGGGGAGGCAAGCAGAGCCTGATGACACCTTCGTCCCAACCCCCAAGAGCCATCACATCCCCTGTGGGAACGGAGGGGCCCAAGGAATGAGGAATGCTACTGCTGAGTAGAACATACAGATCCCAGATCAGATTGAGTTCTTAAAGATGTTAGCATAATGCCTCCATTTTCTTATCTGCATAATGGGTGTTATAATAGCACTTACATCTCGGGTTGTTGTAAAGATGAAGTAAGATAACCTGTGTGAGGGATCTAGCGTAGAAGCCCAGGACAGTGAGCAAGCAGCACACGAATGTCAGCTACTGTGATTAGTTTCTATTTTTTGTCAATATACGGCATTGTTAACAATTACTTCGCCCATTACCTTATTTATCAATTGATCGATCTGCATTTAATAAACAGTTGTTCACTCAGTCACTCCATTTATTTACCCTCAAATATTTATTGAGATCTTACATTGTGCCGGTACAATGCTGGCCTCAGGAGATGCCAAGACTCATTTGGCAAGAAATTCGCAGGCTAGTTGGGAGAGAGACTGGTAGAGAAAAACGGGACCAGACAAAATGTATTAAGTGCCATATTAGAGAGTTGTATAATGTGGTCCTGGAAGCTGGAGGAGCCAGGAAGGGCTTCACAGAGACGATGTTCTTTGAACTGGATCCTGAAAGACGAGCAGCCTGGGGAGTTTGGGCTTAAAATTTCAGGTAGGCAAAAGAGCTTGCAAAAAAGGGTACAAACTTCCAGTCATGGGGAGATAAGGTACAGTGAGATGGCCACAATTCATAATGCTGTATTGTATGTTAGGGGCACCTGGGTGGCTCAGCCGGTGAAGTGTCCGACTTCGGCTCAGATTATGATCTCACGGTTCTTGAGTTCAAGCCCCACCTTGGGCTCTCTGCTCTCAGCACAGAGCCTGCTTCAGATCCTCTGTCCCCCTCGCTCCCTGCCCCTCCCCCATCGCTTGCGCTCATGCTCTCTCTCTTAAAAATAAATAAACATTAAAATGAATAAATATTTAAAAGCTGCTGAGAGAGCAGATCTTCAAAGTTCAAAACAAAACAAAAAAGAGACGGGAATGAGGTTGTGACAACAGAAAGGGCTGGGAGCCACGAAGACTTGGGTGTGGGTGGTGTCCCGCCATCTGCCTGGCACCTTGCCCTGAATTCAGGCTCGACCTCTGGCTGGGGCCACAGAGCCCCACCTGCAGCTCAGTCCGAGCCCAGGTGCCGGCCCGAGTCTACTCTAGGGCAGAAGAAATACAAGCAGTTCACCGGGCTCGTTATCTGGTCAGCTGAGCTATGGATTCTGTTCTGAGCTCCCGCTTCCCTTGCAGCTCTGAGATGTCCACTTTATTCCTCGTTGCAGGCTCTCCCTGGCACTCCAGTTCCAGCAACTGCATTCAACTTTTTCTTTCCTCCACATTTCACCTCTAAGTGTCTCTAAAACTGGAATCCTGCCTTTTCTTTTCGGCCCTCCCCAGAGCTTGGGTCTCCTCTCAAGCCCTGGCCTTGGCCCTGGGGCTCACTCCAGGCTGTCTGGTCCATCGATGGTCACTGCTCGCCAGATTCCTCCTCTTCACCCTCCACGGTGAACCCAGGATGGCCTGCAAATGGCTGAGCCTTTACTGGCTAAACAAAAACTCCCATCTACAGCCTGTTTCAACTGCCTGGCGGCACTGCCCTCAGGACCTTCACACCAGCAAAACTGGTTTGGCTCACCACCGATTGAATTCCTAATTCTACGACTATTGCTGCCGATGCAAAATGCATTCCCTTGGTAGTAAAAGTACCACCAAACATGCACTCTTTAGGATATAGGTATGCCGTAAGCTTTGCAAATTCCCCACAAGAATTTGGACTTACACCAGGTGTCCGATAAAAACTATTAGAACATTCGCTACCAAAGAGTCTTGGCTCTGTGGGCCCAGGCCTGCCTGTACTGATTAGCATTTTGTGGCATGTATCATTTTCCTTGACATCGCTCAGGAGATTAAGACACCAGTCATATGCTGCCAGCCACAACTTTTAGAAAACAAACTTGGGAATAAAGTCACAAGAGGAAATGAGGACCATTTGGAAATTTGAGAACCCACACGTTCTCTGCTTTTTGGTGGTTTTTTGTTTCTTTCGGGTTTTTTTGTTTTGTTTTTGTTTTTGTTTTTGTTTTTTTTTGGTTTTTTTTCCAGGAAGAATTTCAAAGTTTCAACCTGTTCTAACACTAGCCCATCTGGCTGCTTTATTAGTGACAACAGCAGCATCTTCTAATGCTCTCATCTGAGGCAGTACTTTCCAAAAAATTACAGAAAGAACTTTTGGATTTGATGTACCATATTTTGTCTATTTTTTTTTCTTTGAAAAAATAAATCCCAACTGGAGAGCATTTTAGAGAGATGCTCTAAATTTCTATGTGCATAGAAATATTCAGTGAGTCATGCCTAGTGTTGTAGGTCTATTCCGGTGCGTGGGGTTTCCAGAACAGTTACATAAGTGTTAGCATAGCCAGGAACTTTTGACATTTGTGGCAGCTTAATGGAGTTCTTTTCATTATTGAAAATATCCTAATTGTTGTTTCCTTAAATTTAAAATGCATAAAACTGGTGAAGCAGTACAAATTGATTTTGAGGCATTTCTATCAAATGTGCTTTGTTGGCAAAGAGACTGGAGACCATTTATTTGAAACGAAATACAGGTGATGAAGCTGTAACAAATACGATAACCTAATCATCCAACAGAAATCGCCTTAGAGCATAAAGGTACACGAGACACTTCTTTTTCCTTCTACCACCCATCAAGATTTCCTTTACAATCTGAGTGTCTGTAGCATGTTGTTTACTTAGGCGGCATTAAAAATGGGAGTTATTCAATAATATGGTTTTGAAAATGCTGAGATTCCAAAAGTTACTAGAACATACCCGTAACTTGCTTTTATTTCTCAGAAGACTGCCTAGGAAATAGCGGGATGTTTCAAGTACCACTCATATGTTTGTGAAAATGTTAGTTATCTCTTTCGTTTGTTTGTTTTGTTTTGTTTTAGGATCTGAGGTATCTTCCAATAAGAGAAACTAGAGAAAGTCCAGCTAGAGCTGTTATCAATTTATCTTTTCCATCTCAAAAGCGAGCTCCCCCTTCGCCAGTCCAGGGTTTGGGGGCTTTCTAGGGAGGATGAAGTCCTTAGTTCTTGTAGATGTTTGCTTAGTGTCTTGCACAACTCCCCTATTGGCTTATTTTCCTGCAGCTAAGAGGTTGTAGTTATGGGTGTCACCGTATTCGCTGGTTCAAAAGACTGGTACAAAGGACAGGCAGGCAGAGAGGGCATGGACTCCCAAAGGTTGTTGTCTGCTTGTCCTTTTGAAGGGAAAGGACAGTCCATCAAGTCCAACTCTGCACCCCCAAGTGCTGTTGGCTTCTTTCCACATGACCGCAAGTACTTGAACACTTTTCCTCTGTGGCAAAGCCTGTAAGCACAGAGCAGCCTGGGAATCCCTATAGGCGAGACTGTGTGAACCGCGTGGGCTGTGGTTGTGTAGGTGAGAATGTAAATGGGATCACAAATGTAGTAAGTGTGCTTGTGACATACAGTCATCGTTAGAGTTTGCTTGTTGACATTGGAGTACTACGTGCTGTCCAGGACTGCTTCTAAGAATCTACTGAACACGTACCTCTGGGGCTTAGGAGATAAGATGCAGAGAGGAATTTGGTGTCCTTGCCAAGGTTTCTAGATAATGGGAATGACTTTTTAGGAGGAAGTGATGTTCATCCCAGGGCTGGGAGGGTGGGGTGGAAAGAACTATTTAACAGTGTTGTCAGTGCCCTGTCCCAGAAGGAAGGATCTTCCATCATTTCTGGGGAATTTTTTTCCAGCCTTCTATCCTCTTTTCAAGATTTTGATTCTAAAGCGTGAGCATTGTTCCAGGTTGGTCAGGTGGCTGTTTGTTGGTGAGTAGAGGTTTCAGGGCACCTAGATTTAACAGTCTCCCTACACTTTCCGGTAGGGGAGAGGTAATCCTTCAAAAGGAAATAAAAACAGAATAGATCATGAATGTCCAAAAATCAGCATGTGCCCATGATATGTTGATTATAGAGGGGAGCGCCAGTGCAATGGAAACATACATATATGTGTGTACACACATATATATATGCACACACATATATATACACACACATATATATATACACACATATATATATATCATCCTGCTGTAGTCTGATAGCTTGTTGACTTATCTCTCTTCCCCCATAGACACTGAAGTCATTGAAGGAAGGAACATGTCTTATTCATCTTTGTATGCCCAGACTCTCAAGACACATACAATAAATATTCATTGTATGAAAGGATGAACCAATGTCTGTTTAAATGAAAGCTTTGTTTCATCTAGTCTATAAGCTTCTGAGATTACCTTATGGCCCCCAGCCTTTAGCGATCCTTCTTCCTGAGCTAACCTGCTCAAAGCTGAACTCAGTAGTACTTAGCCTCTCACCCTCTGGGTGCTCCCAAAGAGAGAGGTAGAGAACCAAGAGACTATATGTCAAATACGAGCTTCCTTCTACTTCTGTTCGTTCTTCTTCTCTGTCACCATTTGGTCTTCAGGAACTCCTAACATGCATTTGTTCCTGGGATGCTTAGTAATCCTTGACGAGCTGATATCTAACTATTTCACTTGACATAATGAATGGAAAGAATGTGTTTTGAAATCAAACAGATGTAGGTTCCAATATGAACCCACCAGTTACTAGTTTTGAGACCCTGGATTTTTTTTTTAATTGCTCTGGATCTTGGATTACACATGTGTCCCCCGAAGATACTACAAGTGTAAATGAAATAATATATGCAAAAACACTTGTCAAAATGCTTGTCGTGTGACAGGTGTTCAGTGAACATCG
Source organism: Herpailurus yagouaroundi (assembly GCF_014898765.1). Classification (NCBI taxonomy): domain Eukaryota; kingdom Metazoa; phylum Chordata; class Mammalia; order Carnivora; family Felidae; genus Herpailurus; species Herpailurus yagouaroundi. The sequence continues at coordinate 30,691,927 of NW_024412413.1, read as the reverse complement.
GCTCCATTCTGTTTTGGTGGCTTATAGTGAAAGAGGCATGAGAAAAATGTGCAGTACTAGAGTAGGTAATTTGAACAGAAAGGAAAAAGAGGGAAAAGCAGAATGAACACAATGATTTGCTCTCGCATGAATCAAACTCAATTATTAACTTTTCACTGAACTCTGAAACATACTAAAGTTTAAAAAATGTTAAAGAGGGGTGGGTGCCTGAGTGGCTCAGTCGGTTAACTGTCTGACGCTTGGTTTCGGCTCTGGTGGTGGTCTGACAGTTTGTGAGTTCAAGCCCCACATCTTGGGGTTCTCTCTTCCCTTCTTTCTCTGCCCCTACCCCTCTTGTGCACGCTGTCTTTTCTCTTTCAAAATAAATCGACTTAAAAAAAATAATAAATTAAAAATGTTAAAGAGTGGGCTTAAGGGAGAAACAAGCCCGTATATATTTCTAAAGCAAAAACAGGATTAGGTATTCCCCAAACCAGAACCTGCACAGGCATGACACTGGAAGGGATTTCCTCTCTAGTGTGTGGCATTGTTTTGGTCCATCCCAGGATGCATTGGGATGAAGTCCTGGGTGTCATAACTAGCTAGCTACCATCAGCAGAGAGGTCACTTATATGGAACCCCCAAGGCAGAATAGATCAAGGATTGGAGCGACAGCAAGCATTCAAAGGAGTTATTGCCTGGTGGGTGGGGTCCAGAAGGGGCTCTGCTCAATAACTTTTCCCCACTCCTCTGGCCCACTCCTTTTTCTGGTTTATCTCATCAATAAAAGAACATGTTAAATTATGTATGGTATAACTAATTATATAATGCAATAAAAAATCATAGAGAGGTCAGTTCTAGAACAAGGAATTAAAGAAACATCTTTGGCTGTGACTGTACTTTTGTTTTCTCTTCTCATTTAAGAAATCACAAATAAAAATTCAAGGTACTGCAGTAGAAATATAACTTGAGTTTCTCTGAAATTCATTTTTGTTAAAAAAAAAAAAAATGGGTTGACCTGAGGAGAAATAAAATCAACTCAACAGCTCACAAGGAGGGTGTGATACCCGCTTCTGTCTCCAATATCCCTCATCTTGCCCATTTTTCTTTTTCTTCAAAATTCTAAGCTGCTCATACATCACAGATTGTTCCCGAGGAGGGGTGTATGCTCGCCCAGTGTGGGAATGCCTAGGGTGGGAATGCTAATTCATGGTCTGGAGGAGAGAGAAGATATGAAGTAGAATTGGAAGACAGTGAGCTAGAAATAGTATAACCCACCTCCACACCTCTCTCCATAAAATTGTACCGCTTCTTTCCTGCCAAAGGAGAGCCACGGTGCCATGGTAAGCCTGATACAGAGAGGCTTGATTTTTTCTTTGGAGAATCACTTTTCCCTGATAGGAGAAATAGTTATCAATCATGGTACCTTCCCTTAACTCGGCCAAAGGGAGGATAGAGACATGGTTGAAACTAGGTCTATCAGAGGCTCTTGACCTGGAACTTTGATGTCAAGAGAAGTGACCCAAAAACTCAGAATGGTCCCAAATCATTTACTCGGATAGCAATGGCCAGAGAAAACTCCATTATTCCTAACACCTGAATTCTTAGAGCTTCTCTTACACTTTCACGCAGCAGACTCTCAGCTTCTGCTGTGCTGTGAGCTACTCTATATCCTAACACATTCATTTGTTTGTTTAAGATCTCCAGACTTCACTTCTGTTATTTCCATCACAGAATTCAGACTAAAATAATTTCTCAGATGCTACAGGCTCCAATATACAATACTAAAGGTCAAAATTTGGAAGGTGGAGGGAGTCACTTGGGGTCAAACATTTACCAAGGTACCAAGTTTAATTTTTCTCAAGCCATTCAAATCCCAGATGTTGGCTTAATGACAATTCTCACAAGCCTGGGAAGGCAAAGGATCCCCGGAGAACATTTTCCCAGGATTAACCTGGTCGAAATCACCAGTTTCCCTAATTCTGCCAAAGTAATTCCAATAAGCCTCACAGATTCTAGAGAAAAGGTCAGTGGGGCTGGTCTAGATGGTTAAGTTTGAATCAGTCTTCTAAGAGGCAGAACCAAAGTTGCCTGGTGATTATATAACAGATTATGATGGAAAAGCAGCTACTGCAGTTAGGTCAGTAGGCATTTAAAAAAATCACTGCGTGGGAATCTTTTCAAACCACAATCCTCCATGAGGAGCCTACATTTCCCAGAAGATCCTCATTCCCTCATTCGGGCAGCGATTTTAGTGAGCTGGAACCACTGTTTCTGCACGACAGCAGCTGAAAAAGAGTCAGACCGTATTTTACTTTCCTATAAGCAACATCTCCTGGCAATGGCATTTTGTATCCCAAAGATGTCACATTCTTTTGAAGTTATTTTCAGTTTTGGTTTGAAAAGTGTCCTAAATTAGCAATAACCAGCCTTCTTCTCATGGAGTTTTGGAGTTTAGGGAGGTAGGGGGAAGGGGTACATAAGAGAGACAGCTCTCGAGACATTTGCCAGAGTCCTCAATCTGTTGAAATTTCTTCTTTTCAAAATTTGTGTTTTTTTTTTTTTGGGGGGGGGGGTAGGTTGCACCTGGGTGGCTCAGTTGGTTAAGCGTCTGACTCTTGGTTTTGGCAAGGGTTATGACCTCACAGTTCATAAGTTCGAGCCCTGCATTGGGCTCCACGCTGATGGCACAGAACTTGCTTGGGATTCTCTCTCTCTCTCTCTCTCTCTCTCTCTCTCTCTCTCCCTCTTTCTCTCCCATTCCCCTGCTTGTGCTCCTTCTCTCTGCCAAATAAATAAATAAACTTTAAAAAAAGAAATTTATAAAATTTGTTTGTTTTTGCTGCAGGTGCCACTCCAGTGTCCAAATGGGGAAGAGTCTCCATTATTCTTTCTTTCAACATTTGTTGAGTACTTATTAAGTACCAAGCACTATAATCCGTACCTAGTGCTGGTAAACCAGACAGGCAAGGTGCTTACCTTTGAGGAACTTCTAATCCAATGGAGGGAGCCAGAAACAAACACAAGTTCAGATCTGCTTGGTGCATGGGCAGCCCCTGGGTCCAACCAGTGGGTTAAGGAGGAGTCTGAGTCCTGACTTTCCAGGTAGAAATGGTTGTATGTGTGAACTAGCAGTTAGGTAGACAAACCCTTCAGACCAGAAAAGATCAAAATGGGAAACTATTGATTTCAAATAAGTTCAAAGAAAGAAAGGCTTTTAGGGAAGGTCTTGCTTCCAATGACATATGTCAGTTATTTCTTTGTTTTGCTCATTTGGAATCTTTTAACAAGTACCTTGCATTTGTAGAGTGCACTATGATTTTGCAGAGCCCTTTCATTTGGTCCCGAGAGAAGGGCTGCACAGATATTATCGTGATTTCACAGATGAGAAGACACAGGCTCATCCGACCTTCCCAGTGTTCTCAGCTAGCTTTCCTGACTGCAGCCAGGCTTTCCCCTTTTCTGCCGAACACCACGGCCCTCACTTCTCTTCCACCTGTCTCGTCGTCATCTTTTTCATCTGGCACAAAGTCTCTGCGACTTTGGGTTTGACTGGGATTAGCCAGGATATTTTGATTGGGACACAGAACATTCCTCCTGACACGCACACACTCCTAGAAAGTACATACCCCCTGGATTTGCTACCATCATTAATCAAAAATTATTATTTTTAAATCTTTCTCTTCCTGGCTCAGAGACAATTGAGAAAAAGAACTAAATTTCCAGTGGGTCATTTGCTTTCCCAGCAGGGATGGTCATACAAAGCAATCCAGAGAGGACACTACAAACTTAATTATTGTTTTGCATCAAACACCAGAAGCAGGAACACTGATGCCATGTTAATAGCAGCAACCTCTGAATTTATAACAGTAAGAGTCTGGGCCTTCCATGACCCATTTGCCTGATTCATCCATCCCAATAAAAATTGATTAATTAAAGGAGAATAGGATAGAAACCACACACAGATAAACCTTTATTATACTAATATGGCCTTGACTCATGAAAGGTAACGTTTAACGCCTATTGTAAGCCAGGGCCTATGCTAAGTGTTTCATGTAATTATCTCATTTAATCTTTATCCCAACCTGTTCAGGTAGGAACTATTATTATAACAAGTCTACAGATGAGGAAATGAGGCTCTAAAGGTTAACCATGTGCTCAAGAAGACAAAGCCACTTAGGGGTGGAGCCAGTGTTTGACACAAAGGCCATCTGACTGCAGAACCCTCTTTTCTAACCTCTGTTCTGCCTAGGGGCACAGATCATTGGAGTTGGCCCTTCATCCAACTCCCGATTTTCGGCACAAGGGAACAGAGGCCCTGGTAAGATGAACGGCCTGCTTAAGGTCACACAATATGCCTTCACGAACAGAATAGACTCTGCTTCTACGTTGCCCCTCCCAACTGCAGAAAAGCTAGAATGTCTTTGGTATTTGCCTATAAATTTACAGTGGAATATCTTTTAAGAGTTTGAGTTGAGTCCATGCCATGTAAAGTGGAATCCTGACAAACTTATACACAAGAATCGAGTTACGCGGCTATTTATTCAATTATAAGAAATATTTCTAAACAATCGTAAACTTAGCCATTTTCCAGCAGAAGTCTCCCCTTCCATTTGGAGGTGTTCTGAGAAGAGCGAGCCTTCTCGGATGATTATCTGTTTCATAAGAGTATATTTTTCTCAAGCTTTCAGGGGAGTCATCTTTGAAAAACTCATAAGCAGAAAGTTAATTTGTAATAAGCTGCTGGTGATAATACAGATTTTATTACTTTTGTTGTTTTGGTTGTCTCTTTTCTTCTTTTTTTTAAAGAGCCCATAACCACACTGGATGTTAACAATCCATTAGCCCTAGAGGGAACATTTTTAGTTCCCAGAAAACTCATTTTACCTCCCAAAGCTGAACCTGCAAATACAAAAGCTCTTTGTCTTATAAAAAGGATTAGTATTAGTTGTTTCCACAAGATTAGTCCCATTGATCTGAAGCAACTGTGCTTCTAAAAAATGTAGGACGTTATCAATTTTAACCATTTGTCCAGGAAGCTACGCTTAGACTAATGTTATTTGTCCAGCTGGGTATACTGACGAGGAGGGAGAAGATCAAAGCGGTTGGCGATCGTGTAACACCTAAGATCTGTCCTGATCATCAATCAAGCCTGGAGCACATGGACCTGATTACAAACGCCTTCATACACATCCTTTTGGGATGCTGAGAAGTGGAAGGCTGGGCTATCTGTAATGGCCACAATCCACTTCAGGGATTCCTGGGATCTCTTTTTAGGTCATTCGGTAGTCCTGCTTAGTTTTCCGCATGGTGAGCACACAGAAAGCCCAAAATGAAAACCCTTACGTGCAATTTGCAGCAATGGCCCGTTGGGATTTTTTTTAAGCACATAAAAAGGGGTGTGGGAGGAGACCTGTGGAACTGTGTGTGCCACCCCTCCATGGGCCTGCCTCCCCTCTCTCCAGGGAGGAAGGCTGAGCTGCTCTATCCCCATTCCTGCCCCCATCTCCTCACTTGCCCTAATGGCAGGAAGGCAGTGGAGAGCAAGGGAAGAGGCACTGAGCAGGGGAAACAGTCTTCATGTGTGCAGGGAAAGCAAGAGGCTGGGGATGGATGGCAGGGCCGGAGCAGGAAGAGGAGAAACACAAGATGGCTCCGCAAGAAAGGAAACATGGAAAGAACAGAAAAATAAATCAATGAAAATAAACGTAATGTCAATACAAAACCCACAGGGGGCATTTACCTGAGAAGCAAGAAAGCTAAGGAGGCAACTGAAAGCAGACCAGTGTAAAAGTGACAGGCAGTGCAGGGAGCCCGGCACCTTCCCCAGCAGGACGGCTGGACGGGCAAATCCATTCCCACCAGGCACCTCCGAGTGATTGCGCTGTGAACGACACGGGCCTCGCTGGGATGCTTGGCAAGGGGCTTGGGAGAAGGTGAGAAGGAAGGGATTGCAGAGAACCTGCCGGCATGCCCCTGCCCTTTCTGAGTTTGAAAGCTTCTCAGAGAACGTTAAAGGCCGACGGCTAAATTTAATCAGGGTTAAATCACTGAAGTGATGAAGACGTTCTTATGCAACATAAATGGAGAGTGAATCCGCCAGCGCTTTCCCTACAAGGTAATGTCACGGGCTCATCAGAGCAGCCCCACAGCTTGGAAATGTTTCCGAGTAAGGGGAGGCAGGGAACGTGAAAGGCTGCCTCACTGCCAATGTCTTCTGGGGACTGGAGTGCTGTAGGTGAAGCAGGCTGGGGCCACAGCAGGTGTTCTGCGTGGACAGAGCTCACCTGCTCTCTCCGTTCAGCAAAACTCTTCGTGTGAGACATCCTAACAGCGTTCTATATTTAAGACAGCTGTTTTTCCTGGGGAACTCCACACGTTTTCCGGAAAAAGAGCTGGCGTAAACCTTCCCACCGGCACTTGGACCGAATGACACATTAGTTTGTTTCAGGGGAGTTCAGCAATCTGACTCTGTGCCATTTCAGTCATTGTAGAAAGTGTACAGGTTCCGTTGTGGTTGAGACTGGCTTACCATGTGATTTGTGTTCTTTAAAAAATCCATACTAAGTTGGGGCGCCTGGGTGGCTCGGTCAGTTAAGCCTCTGACTCTTGATCTCCACTCAGGTCATGATCTCACTGTTGGTGTTTTCCAGCACTGGCGGCTTTACCTCTTGTAGTCGTCCTTCCCCAAACCCATAACCCTTGTCAAACCCTGAGAAAAACAGATAAACTCTATGAAAAACATCCTATAAATTACCTAACCGATAATCCTCAAACTGTCAAGGTCATCAAAAACAAAGCAAGCCTGAGAAACTGTTAGAGTCTGGAGGAGACAAAAGAGACATGACAACTAGGGGCACCTGGGTGGCTGAGTGGTTAAGCATCGGCTTCAGCTCAGTTCATGATCTTGCGGCTCGGGAGTTCAAGCCCCGCTTTGGGCTCTGTGCTGACAGCCTGGAGCCTGCTTCAGATTCTGTGTCTTCCTCTCTTTCTCTGCCCCTCCCCTGCTTGCACTCCGTCTCTCTTTCTCTCTCAAAAATAAATAAAAACATTTTTAAAAAATTAAAAAGAGAGAGAGACATGACAACTAAAGTAGTGTGGTGTCCTGGATAGGATCCCAGAACAGGAAAGGACCCTAGGTAAAAACTAAGGGAATAAGTATGAGTTTTAGTAAATAATGATGATTCTGTACTTGTGACAAATGTGCCATGCCGGTGTAAGGTATTAACAACAATAGGGGAAACCAGGTAGCGGATATATGGGAACTCGCTGTCCTATCTTCACAACTTTTCGGTAATTCTAAAAGTCTTCTAAAATTAAATGTTTATAAAAAAAAACAAATGTTAAAAGTTAAAAGTCCAAGCTCATGGTTCTGTAAACCCAGTCATTTGAATCCATTTCAGGTTTCCGCTTGTGGTTGGCTATTCCCAGTGTCCCATTATTACTGATAGAGTTGACCAAGAGGAAAGTTGAAACATAAAAGCAGGACTGAACACAAGGCGAGGGGCCTCTGGAACTCATCTGTTTGCTTCTCCACTCAAGCATGGGGCCTGTGAGGCTCGTCCAACTACCTCCTACCAGGATGCTGGGTTATAAAGGAGCTTCAGGTGACACCTTTTTAAGGGTCTATGTCTTCCAATAGGATACTTTGGACTCCTAAGGAATGATTTTATAATGGTAGAACTTCCAAAACAAGAAGCACTTGGTTGGGGATAAAGATTGGCTCCACTGGTCCTCAAGCCCTTTGTACTCACCAGGCCAGCCACTACTCAAATGACACAAGGTCAGCCAGTCGGGATTAGGGCAGTGGCCATAAATCCTGATTCCTAAGGTCACGAGTTCCTGGAGTCCATCAGGGGTAATACGACTTCTCATCTTGCTACGTGCCATACAGTCAGAGTGGGAGCCTTGCAGAGACAACCTGTACCTTGCTTTTTGATCTTTAATAACCTGAGATGTTGCTGCTAGCTATCTAACCAGCTTCTGCAACTGCCACCATGAGAACGTGACAGACTTTGGACTCATAAAATCCTGAGTTCAAGTCCCTACATCCAAGTTGGCCACTTCCTAGCTTTGTGGTTCAGGTCAAGCTACTTAGTCTCACTGATCTTCAGGTTTTTCATCAGGAACAAGGCTGATCATTATCCCGCTTTGAAGGATTGCCGTGCGGCTTAACCACATGGAGTGTGTGAGAGCCCCTTGCCCAAAGTCTGAAATATAGCAGGTGCTGAGCAAACATTCTTTTCCCTCTTCTTTCCCTTCCTCTCTCACACAGCCAGGACAATGGGGACAGGCACAGCCTGGACAGCTCAGCCCCTTCCACAAATGGCTCTCTCTATTCTCACAAGATTAGCATCTCTAATAGGATCAGGAATTCTGCTAATTCATTGATCATTAATCCTGAGGTGTACAACTAATCTCTTCTGATTTGTGCAGATCCAAGCAAATGCTTTCTTAGGGTGTACATTTAATTTTTTTAAGTTTATTTATTTCGAAAGAGAGAGAATCCTAAGTGAGCGCCATGCTGTCAGCACAGAGCCCAACGCAGGGCTCAATCCCATGAACCACGAGATCATGACATGACCTGAGCTGAAATCAAGAGTTGGATGCTTAACCGACGGACGCCCTAGGGCGTACACTTATCTATTGTTATTTTGTTGCTATCCAGTGGGAAGGTGGAATTTTATCCCACCACACATTGTCCAAGCAGATCCCTTGTTCGACAATGAAAGTTCACTGAATCCAGGAGCTATGCAAAGTAGACACACAAAAAAGTTGTTTAAACCAAGATAGGACACTTCGCTGCAAACGATCCCACTGTATCTCTGGTAGAATTGTGGGAGCAAATCAGTAAGAAGCCGGGTGCCTAAGAAGGCTACGAGTAGTGGGGAAAAAGAAGCCAAACAATCTATATATTTAAAATAAATTAATGAAATAAAACAAAGTAAAATAAAAGAAAATGCAAGTGGCCAGTCAGGGTGAAGGAGAAAAGAACCCTCAATCTGAAGGTGCAAAGGCTGGAGAAAGTTCTGATCTAAAACCCTGATAGGGACTCAGAAGGGAAAGTTCTCCCAACACACAGGCCATTTATATTTCTGAATGGCGGCCACCTTCCCCGTCAGTGTGTTTCTGTCATGCTAAGTGTAGAAGTGTCCCGTTCTTCCAGGCCTGGTCTTCTCGGCAGTGTGGCCTACGCGTCGTGCAGTATACATCTAACTGATATAAGAAAGCTTCTGTGTCTTTGTAACCGAGCCAGCGTTAAACAATCAGACTTGCAGTATTTTTATTTTTCAAGGTCTGCGGTACAACATAACAGAGACAGCTATCAAGGAAGCCATCATTTAGACCAAACATGATCTTGAGAGATTCCACAGAGATGTTTCTAAACTTGACCCAAATGGGTCTTCTGAACCCTTGGGGGGAGGCAGATCATGGCTTTTAATGTTTTTACTGCCAAGTGTCCTTGCTGTGTTATTTTAGAAAACTTTTTAATCGAACAGGTGTACATGTTGATGGTGAAAAATTTGATAGCTAAATAAATATCACCCGTTATTTCATTAACTGATGATAACGCTATCATTGTTACTTTCTTTTTCTTTGAAAACTATGCTTACAAAAAATAAAACCGTGTTTGTATTTTTAATGTAAAAGTTTAATAAAAAGAATGTGAAAAGGAAGAAAAACGCATCCATAATTATGCAACCTTAACTACTATCAGAATTTTGGTAATTTTTTTTCAGGTACTGTTTCCCTCTCTATGCATACTTTTCCTTCTTTAACATGGCAACATATATACCACCTGTATACAAACTATTTGTACAATCTGGTACTGTGACATTTTTACCTGACATTGCCACAAGTTTTTCAAGATTACAAGGTTTCTCTTCATCTTTATTTCTAAAGTCACCCTAATATCACAGACTAGTTGTACTGTTGCTTATATTTAACTATTTCCCTATAGTTTATATATATATATATGTATATATATATACATATGTATATACACATATATATATATACATATATATGTATGCATAAAATTGTTCTAGATTCTGTTGTTAAAAACACCACTCTGTCAAACTAGTACAACCATATTATATTTTTTCTCTCTCTTTTTTTTAAGTTTCTTTATTTTATTTTGAGAGAGAGAGAGTGCATGAGCAGCAGAGGGGCAGAGAGAGGGGGAGAGAGAGAATCCCAAACAGGTTCCTCACTGTAAACACAGAGCCTGACACAGGGCTCAATCCCACAAACCATGAGATCATGACCTGAGCCGAAATCAAGACGTCAGACGCTTAACCGACTGAGCCACCCAGGTGCCCCAGTAACAATATAATAAAAAGAATTTTTTTAAGATCCTGGAAACGGTATGATTTTGTTACCTCAGTTGTTTCTTTTTCTTTTTTAATTAAAAACAATTTTTTTAAGTTTATTTTGGGAGAGACAGAGTGTGAGTGGGAGAGAAGCAGAGGGAGAGGGAAAATCTCAATCTTGGGCTTGAACTCAAGAAACTGTGAGATCATGACCTGAGCGGAAACCAAGAGTCAGATGCTCAACCCACTGAGCCATCCAGGCGCCCCACCTCAGTTGTTTCTATTTACATAACAGACATGTATTGAGGGCAGGGTGCTGGGATACCAGAATGAATGAGCTATAGGCCCTGTACTCAGGAGACCGTAGTGGAGACAGGATATAGTGGAGACAGATGCTTATACGACATATTGTAGTTCACCTTGAGAAGTACAATAACAGAAGTTAGTGCCAAGTTCTATGAGCTAATGCCTAAAAAATCATTTGCACGATCCCCAGCTCACAGTAAACGCTCAATAACAAAGTGACAACAATGACGATGATTGTGGCCGTCGCATTTCTGACAGGATCATTTAAATGCTGGTCTCCATGATTCGTATTTATAGAAAAATAAATAAAAGCGAGACAGTAACAGAGTGCTCCTTGAATTATAAAACTTAATGATAACCCATATATGTCCAGCCTATGCCGGCAAACAGCAGAGATTATCACATTCCTTCTAATTGCTAAAACATAGTTCCCCGTGGAGCAGAAGCTCCTTCCATAGCAATGTTCTAGGGCTGTGATGTCATCCTAGCTTGAATGCTGTCACACGGAATGGCTTTGCTCTTCTGACTATGACATGGGTCAGACAGAGCTATTTTCAGAGAAGAGGTCTTTTATTTCTTTTGATTTCTTTAAAATATATATAATATATATGTTAGATATATATTACATATAATATATTTAAAAAATCAAACTTTGGCAAATCAAGGCAGATATGAGAACTCTAAAATTTTCCACGGATGGGATTTTTTTTCTGCATTTAATTCCGGATTCCCATCATCGCCTTTAGCAGCCAGGTCTGCTGACCTGAACAATGGTTAATGTTTAAAAAGGTACAGCATGTTCTGGTTCACAGCCCTGCTCATTTCCTCTTCCTGATGGTGCTGTTGTGATTGCAGGACTCAAGTAAGGCTTTCATTACATGCAAATACATGAGAAATGATGCTCAACTCACAGCAAGTGGGAGATTAAGGTTGCCTGAAGATAATGTATAGCCTTAAGGAAACACTTGAATGGGCTTGGACCTCTACGGGGATAGGTTTACTGTAGTACATGGAAATCGTCCACAGCCACCACTGAAATATGCAGCAGGATTCCCGGCAGGAAACGGAGGAAATGCTGCATTAAACCGAAAGCACAGTGGGATTTAAATAAGCCAAATATAGACTGTCTGGTGAGAATTTGATCAGGGCACTGCTGGCATTGGCTCACCCTCTCATCTACAGTAGCAAAAAGAATTACATGGCCTGCCCATCAAATCCAGAAAACAAAGCGCTTTCGAGTCCTCCAACTACCCTCCTCTTTCGTTTATTGATCCTATTCTCGCTAATGCCCTCTGCGATGTTCCATGAGAGCGGCACAGGGCAGCTGCTGACATTTCCCATAAATGATGTGCTCAGTCTTCTTCCTACCGACCCAATCAGTTCCACACCCTTAAACTTTTGCTCAACACTCAACTCTGCTGAGAAGCATTCCCTGATTACCTTGTCGTTCTTCCTTGTCATTGCCAAGCCTCAAGTTGTCTGTCCGTTGATTTGCTCCCTAATCATGGCTGGGCATTTAATATGCTCAGCATTAGGCTCAGTCCTGCGGCCACATGATGAGTAAGGCCCCAGTCACTGCCCTCACGGAGGTCACAGTCCACACACACAAAAATAGCCTAATAAAATGTGATAAGGGCAATGGTTGAGACAGGCACGCGGAAACGCAAAGAC
>NW_024412413.1:30656691-30674658 GCF_014898765.1 Herpailurus yagouaroundi | reverse complement strand
TGGGAGAGAGCCAAAGCATAAGAGACTGTTGAGAACTGAGAGCAAACTGAGGGTTGATGGGGGGTGGGAGGGAGGAGAGGGTGGGTGATGGGTATTGAGGAGGGCACCTTTTGGGATGAGCACTGGGTGTTGTATGGAAACCAATTTGACAATAAATTTCATATATAAAAAAAATAAATAAAAAAAAAATAAATAAATAAAATAAAATAAAATATTACGTTAAGATATTCTTTATTTTGATGACTGAGTTTTTCTGGTGCCCTCCTCTGGAATTCTGCACCTTTAGACAAGAGCCTCATCCTAGTTTCCAGGGGAGTCTAACGGAGGCTGAGTGGGGAAGGGAGGAAAAGAAGGGTCCTTTAGGGGGGTTCCAGCAGAGGTACGAGGTTTCCAGATTCTGCTTCCTTGAGAACTACACGTTCAAAGAGAGCCCCATCAGGGGAGAGGTAGGACGTTTTCGGCCAGAGCAGCTCAGTTTGGACCTGTTCTGTTTGCTAACATTTTGTGTAAGTGCTGGTCAAATTCCCAATTTGATAGAAAGGGATTCTTAGGTCTAAAAGCTGAAAAGTTCAGGGGCCCCTGGGTGGCTCAGTAGGTTAAGCGTCCCACTTCAGCTCAGGTCATGATCTTGCAGTCCCTGATCTTGTCGATCCCCGCTGACAGCTCAGAGCCCGGAGCCTGCTTCGGATTCTTTGTCTCCATCTCTCTCTGCCCCTCCCCATTTGCTCTCTGTCTGTCTGTCTCTCTCAAAAATAAATAAACATTCAAACAAATAAAAAAAAAAATAAAAGCTGAAAAGCTCTTATAGCAGCGAGAAAATATTTGATTCAAATACATAAGGCCCATCACGTGTGACACAGGGCCCAAGAGAGGGGCTGAAAGACAGAGTAGACACATGGATCAGGCAAGCATCAGCCCGGAGGAGAGACAGAGTGTGCAGAGCACATGGGATGCTGACTGACTCACCAGAGTCGCCCTGGGTGGCAGAGGTCAGCTGTGGCACTCCTCCCAGGCTCCTTCTATAGTGCCTGTTAGCAGGCTCGCTCGACAGACACGTCTGGTCATTTTACTGGACCAAATGGTTTGCATCCCCTTATTTGTCCACCAAAGAGAGGCTCTAAAAAGATAATTAAAAAAAAAAATTGGCTATCACAACAGAAAGTCTGCGATCCTTAGACAAATGCTGACTGGATCACGAGGGGGAACGACAGAGCCCTTAGAAACGATTCCTAAAACTAAATCAGGTATAATCCAGCCAGATTTGGGGTGGGGGGGCACCACATTCCACAACTCGGGGGGGGGGGGTGACTTCTCAGTGGAGTCTGTGTGAATGGCTCCCCCTGGAGTCATGCCATCCACAGTTGACGATACAGGGCCGCTCTCATTTATGACGGCTGCCTAGATATCCCCCAGGAGATAATGTGTCCACATTTGGCTAATTTGTGCATCCTAATTCAAACCATTTGGTTCTTTTGGTTTTAGTAAGCTAGAGTCTCAAATTCTGAAAAAATTCTTGAGCAAGACTGTTCGATTTTCATTCGCTTGTATCCCTGGAATCGTTAGGGAAGAAGGAAGTACGTATGCATAGCGACAAGTAATCAAAGTGACTTGGAAATCCAGGAAGTCACAAAAAGTAGTCAGCTAAGAAAGATTTCAAGGTCAGAGTCAAACTTCTTATACTGCTTGGGTTTTAAACACAACAAATTTTATAAGATCAAGTTTCGGGGGAGAAGATGTAAAAACGGACTCTCATAAACTCCCAGCAAGATTGGTATTTCTCAAAGGCTATGTGGGATATGTGTTTAAAATTTAAATTATATGCGTACCAATGATTTTAAAGCAGGTTCTAAAACTTCGTCTACAGTGACCCCACCAAAAGTACATATGAATACAGGAAAAGAATGTGAGTTTATATGCATTTAAATGATGGTTCTCCAGGGGCATGTGGGTGGCTCAGTCAATTAAGCATCCCACTCTTGATTTTGACTCAGCGCTTGATCTCACGAACCGTGAGACCATGACCTGAGCCAGGCTCTATGCCTAGGATTCTCTATCCCTGTCTCTCTGCCCCTCTCCCACTTGTGCACATATATGCACTCTCTTGCTCTCTCTCAAATAAATAAACTTTTTTTTTTTTAAGATGGTTCTCTGGGTAGTGTGGTGATGGGTGATTTTTCCCCCAGCTTTACTGAGGTATAATTGACCTAAAATATCGTATAAATATAAGGTGTACAATGTGTGGATTTGATACACTAATATATTGCAAAATAATTACCACCAGAACTTGAACTAACAACCACCATGTTACATAATTACCATTTCTTGGGGGGGGGGGGGCGGGGGGGGTGAGAACATTCAAGATCTATTAGCAACTTTCAAGGATACAAATACAGTATTATTAGCTATAATCACCATGCTACACATCAGATACCCAGAACTTATAACTGGAAGCTTATATCCTTTGACAGACATTCCCCCCCACCCACTAGCCCCTAGTAACTACCCTCTACTCCTTCTTCGATCAGCATTTTTAGATTTCACTTATAAGTGATATCATCTGGTATCTGTCTTTCTCTATCGGACTTACATCACTTAGCATATGCCTTCAAGATCTATCCCTATTGTCAAAGATGGCAGGATTTCCTTCTTCCTAATGGCTGAATAATAGGCCATTTTTTATTTATGGGTGTGTCTCACTCCCCAATTCTCTTATTTTACTTTTCTATTTTCTCAAAATGTGTTCACTCGACAAACATTTATTCAGCACCTGTCACTTGCAGGGGGCTGTTCCAGGTAGAGGAGATACAGTGGCCAAAATCATGGCATTTAGATTCTAATTGGGGGGGGGGGGTGTCTAGGCAACAAAGGAAACACATGAAATGTGTAGTTACATGGAGAAAATAAAGTAGAGAAGCACATCAGGAGTACTGGGGAGGGGGTGGCTTACAAATGTGTCAAGAAAGGCCTCAGAGAAAGGTGATATTTAAGCAAAGGCTGAAAGGAAGACACAGAGTTAGCCTTTTGGTGTCCGTGGAGAAAGCGTTCCATGCAGAAGAAATGACATTGCAAAGGCCCCGAGTGGGAGGAGAGTAAATAAGGCAGGGGAAGTAACAGGACCTGAGGTTACAAAGGCAAGGGGGTCAATTACGTGAGATTCAAAGATCTTTACAAGAAGTTTGCTTTTACTCAGAGATGGAAAGCTACTGTCCGATTTTGAGCAGAAGACTTACAGTATCTGGCACATTCTTCAATGGTATCACTCTGGTGGTGTAGTGGATCAAGGGTAGAAACAAGCAAGACCAGTCGTGAGGATATTTCAATAATCCAGGCAAGATGTTCTGGTGGCTCAGAGTGATGGTGACTGCGGTACAGGACTGGATATATGCTGACAGTGTGGCCAACAGGATTTGCAAGTTTGAGAGACAAAGAGAGATCAAGGAAGGTTCCAAGGTTTCTGGCCTAGTGGGAGTTGCCATTGACTGAGGTAAGGACATCTGTAAGAGGAGCAGATTGGGACGAAGTTGTGCACATGTCAGTTGTGAACATGTTATATTTGCAATGTCAAGGGGCGGTGGGATTTGGAGTCTGGGGGGAAAGCAGGAGAAGGAGCCTGGGCCTGGAGTTACATTTGTGTTTGTCAGCATGTCTATGATGTTAAGGCCACGACACTGGAGACTGGGTTTAAACAGTGAAGCGATATCCAAACCCTGCCTCCTGGGAGGCCGATTCCTGTGCAAGAGAAGGGAGGGCAGGGCTTGTGGCCATATTGGAAGGCGGATGGATATAGTAGTGGGGATAGTAGAAATGGTCTGGTTACATCTATTTCTTACTGAAATAAGAAGCAAGTATTGGGAAGATAAACAGGGAGGGTGCCCCTGGTGGCTCAGACAGTTGAGCGTTTGACTTCAGATCAGGTCATGATCTCACGGTTCCTGAGTTCGAGCCCTGTGTCGGGCTCTGTCTTTGCTGACAGCTCAGAGCCTGGAGCCTGCTTCACATTCTGTGTCTCCCTCTCTCTGTGCCTCCCCTGTTGGTGCTCTGTCTCTCTCTCAAAAATAAATGAAAAAAGAAAAAGAAGAAGAAGATAAATAGGTATTAGTTAAGGACAAAAAAAGAAAGAAAGCTTAGATATGCATTAACTTTGACTTGGCAACATCACTTCCAGGAATTTTTGTTAAGAAAATGATTGGGGGTTGGGCAGGGAGGGGGGTTTCCTGTTTGGCTCAGTCTGTAGAGCATGTGACTCTTGATCTTGGGGTCATGAGTTTAAGCCCCATGTTGGGGGTAGAGTTTATTTACAAGAGAGAAAGAAAGAAAGAAAGAAAGAAAGAAAGAAAGAAAGAAAGAAAAAAAGAAAGAAAGAAAAGAAGGAAAGAAAGAAAGAAAGAGAAAAGAAAAAGAAAATGATCAAGGGGGCACCTGGGTGGCTTAGTTGGTTGGGCGTTAAACTCTTAATTTCAGCTCAGGTCATGATCTCACAGTTCATGGGTTCGAGCCCCAGGCTGACAGTGTGGAGCCTGCTTTGAATTCTCTCCTTCCCTCTCTCTCTCTGTTCTTCCCCCACTCTCTCTCTCAAAATAAATAAAAAAATTAAAGGAGAAAAAAGAAGAAAAATGACCAAGGAATTTTGCCAGGGCTGTTTATAAGAGGAAGAAATAACAATCTAGGAGACTCACAGTAGCAGATTGGTTATATTTAACAATTAATTAATGCAGCCTTTCAAAGGTATACATTGATATCAAAAGCTATTGACCATATATTTAAAAGAAAAGGAAAGTTTCCATGTTTGTAAAAAAAAAAATGTATTTGTATATACCTATCTATATGTATCTACATGTTTAAAATAGATAATTCTCACCACATTGGATTATTGATTGCCAATCCTTTTTGTTGACTATGTTTTGTGATTTTTCTCTGATGAGCACAATGAGAAATTTGCAACGAGAAAACAACACAAGAATATGCTTAATGTTTCTGTGGCAACTTTAGTTTCTTTGTGATTCTCAAGATGTCCTGCAGTGTCAGCCCCTCTGAGCTTCCTTACATGTAAAGCAAACCCTGGCAAAGTCACAGGTGGCTACATTCTTACCTACACTCCCCAGTCAGCCACACTATTCCCACTAAAAGCACCACAACTAAAATTAATGGGATATTTTTATCTATATGGTAATTTCATTTAAAATACTTTAGTGCAGGGGCGCCTGGGTGGCGCAGTCGGTTAAGTGTCCGATTTCAGCCAGGTCACGATCTCACGGTCTGTGAGTTTGAGCCCCGCGTCGGGCTCTGGGCTGATGGCTCAGAGCCTGGAGCCTGTTTCTGATTCTGTGTCTCCCTCTCTCTCTGCCCCTCCCCCGTTCATGCTCTGTCTCTCTCTGTCCCAAAAATAAATAAACGTTGAAAAAAAAATTAAAAAAAAAATAAAATAAAATACTTTAGTGCAGGGCAGCCTGGGTGGCTCAGTTGGTTAAGCATCTGACTTCAGCTCAGGTCATGATCTCACTGTTTGTGAGTTCAAGCCCCACATCAGGCTCTGTGCTGACAGCTCAGAGCCTGGAGACTGTTTTGGATTCTCTGTCTCCGTCTCTCTCTGACCCTCCCCTGCTGGTATGCTCTCCCCTCCTCTCAAAAATAAATAAAAAACATTGAAAAAATTAAAAAAATAAAAAAAATAAACAAAACAAAATAAAACATTTTAGTATAGGTCCTTTGTGTGGGGGCATTAACTCTAATCAACAATGCAAGGGGTGACTAATTAGCATGTGGAGAGTCTGGATCGAAATCAACACCATGTGGTTGGTTCTAGCACAGAGAGTATACTTACATGAACCAATACCTATGGGTAGTTAATTGACATGAGATGTTAGAAACACTGTTTATGGTGAAATTGTGAGTTAGCAGTGGTGAAACAGGACCCATTGAACTTGCACGGGCCATGTGCTCATGGCCACACCCACTCAGATCTGGGTCTTTCAGCCCTGGGTCCCTCCACTCGATGGAGGACCCTCTTGCCTCATCTAACTCCAATGTCACCTATACAATCCTATGAGTATGTCAGCAGGTCTGCATCAAGTAAGATGGTTTTCTGGTAAGATAACCAGATGGTTTTCAAGTAAGATGGTTTTCTGGTTGACGTGCCTAGTAGCAGAGAGGGAGCTGTCCAAAGCCACAAGTGTTCACGCCTGTCTGCTTGCCAGCTAAAATGTGTGCATATGTTTGCTTGTTTGTTTTAAGTAAACTCTACTCCCAGTGTGGGACTTGAACTCATGACTACCAAGATCAGGAGTCGCACGCTCTCCCTTCTACGCCAGCCGGGTGCCCCTGTGTGCATATGTCTGACCTATTTGCTCTGCGACTTGCTTGGATCATGACATACCAACTAGTTTGGATCAAATAATGCCCACTGGCTTGTTAGAAGAAACTGCAGTTTACCAGGAAGTACCTCATAGTGTTTTCCTCTTCTTTTTTTAGTCTGTGTTTATTTTTGAGAGACAGAGTGTGAAAGGGGGAGGGGCAAGGAGAGGGAGACACAGAATCAGAAGAAGGCTCCAGGCTCTGAGCTGTCAGCACAGAGCCTGACGCAGGGCTCGAACTCACAAACCGTGAGATCATGACCTAAGCTGAAGTTGGACGTTTAACTGACTGAGCCACCCAGGCGCCCTAACCAGGAAGCACCTCATAATCTCCGTTGACCAGATTGATTTAGGCCATTTGTTACAAATAGAAATAATCATATCATTTAATACATATAATGGACATTTTCACAGTAATATATAAGGTGGATGTGTACGCATATTTAGAGAATTTTACTACTTTTTTTGACTTGTACGTAATTTAAGTTTAAAACAATTTTTTAATGTTGATTTATTTTTGAGAGATAGACAGAGTGAAAGCAGGGGGAGGAGCAGAGAAAGAGGGAGACACAGAACCTGAAGCAGGCTTCAGGCCCTGAGCCGTCAGCACAGAGCCCAACGCGGGGCTCGAACCCATGAACCATGAGATCATGACCTGAGCTGAAGTTGGATGCCTGAGCCACCCAGGCCCCCCGCATAATTTAAGTTTTAAAAGTGCGCTGCCTGGGGCGCCTGGGTGGCGCAGTCGGTTAAGCGTCCGACTTCAGCCAGGTCACGATCTCGCGGTCCGTGAGTTCGAGCCCCGCGTCGGGGTCTGGGCTGATGGCTCAGAGCCTGGAGCCTGTTTCCGATTCTGTGTCTCCCTCTCTCTCTGCCCCTCCCCCGTTCATGCTCTGTTTCTCTCTGTCCCAAAAATAAAATTAAAAACGTTGAAAAAAAAAAAAGTGCGCTGCCTATGACATAGCTTTAAGACAACCCTCAGTCATCCCTCTTTTAACCAGATTGCTGTCCCAGACACCTGCTCTATAGGGATTCTGGCACTTCCCCCGCCCCCACAGGGGATTCTGAGTACTCTTTAGAGGGCCATCTGCCTTGTTTCCACAATGTGCCACTTACCTTTGAAACAGCTGCTCCAGAATTCAAATTTCCAGCCCCAAGTTGTCATTTCTCTGATCCATTTGCTACTTCTGCACTATTAATGTTTGGATTATACTAGATAAATTTGGAGGTTAAAATTGATTCATGCAAATGGATGACTGAATAAGCAATAAAAACATGACCTGGAATAATCTCATGGTTGATATGGCAAAAACATGTCTTATAATCTGTTTAACAGCAAACTTGATACTTCCTGAATGTGTCAACCATCACGCACCCTTTTTTGTTAACAGGGAGAAAAAGGAAAACCATATTTTTCTTCTCAATCACACTCAAGGAAATTGTTAAATGAGAAAATCTGGTTGTCCTCAGCAATACACTTTCTTATGCTTTTCTTTTCATCCTGTCTTTTAAAAAATCATCTCCTTGTGCAAGACTGGAGCAAAGACAACTCTCATACTTGGAATGGTAGCATTTAACCTCATTTGTTATTTGAAATATACCTGCCTGATTCTGACCAGAAATCCAAATGAGCACTGCCAATAATGGGACAGGTTGACATTATGTTCCTTTAGTATGACACACAGAGAGGAACACAGCACCGCTTCCATGATATTCCTGGCAAAATGCATATACTATCAGAAAGAAACATCATACAAACCCATCCTGAGGGAAATTCTACAAAACAACCAGTGTGAGGTCTGCAAGAATATTGAGGTCATAAAAGATAAGGAAAGACTGAAGAATACCAAAGAGACATCAAAAGTAAATGTGACACATTATCCTGGATTGGGTCTAGAAAGGGAAGAAACATTTTTTTTTTTTCTGTACATAACAGAACAACAGGTAAAATTTGAATGGGGTGGGTGGATTGCATGGTGATATTGTATAAATGTCAACTTCCTTCTTTTGATGGCTGGACTATGATTATGTAGGAAAATGTCCTTGTCTCCTAGTAAATACACATTGACATTTCTAATGGGAAGTTTCTAGTGTGACATTTTGTGTCTGCAATTTTTAATTATTTCAGGAAAAGAAATGGGGGGGTGGAGAGAGAGATGACAGATGACGCAGATGGATAGAAAATGGATGGGTGGATGGATAAATAGCTGACAGATAGATATGAATAAATATATATATAAAGAATGATAGATATATAGATGTTGATAAAGCAAAAGTGGCAAGATATTAGCAATTGGGAAACTGGGGTAAAAAAGTATATGGCTTGGTGTTCCTGGGTGGCTCAGTCAGTTAAGCGTCTGACTCTTGATTTTGGCTCAAGTCATGATCTTACGGTTCGTGAGATTGAACTGCACATCGGGCTCTGCACTGACAGTGCAGGACCTGCTTGGGATTCTCTCTCTCCCTCTCTGTCTGTCTCTCAAAATAAATAAATAAAAACTTTTAAAAAACTAAAAAAAAAAAAAAAAAAAAAAGGAATATGGCATCAGGGCACCTGGCTGGCTCAGTTGGTGGACCATGCAACTCTTGATCTCTTGATCTCAGGGTAAATAAAAATCTTTTTAAAAAAAGTATATGGCTTCATATTATTTTCAACTTGTGAAATTATTTTAAAACAAAAAGTAAAAAAGAAAAGAAATATTAAAGAGTTTTATAAGGCAACGGCCATTAGGTTATTTGCCATTAGTCTTTTGATTATTTTTTAAGCTTTTAATAAAATTTTTGTTAACATGTATTCATTTTTGAGATTGAGAGAGGCATGGCATGAGCAGGGAAGGGGCAGAGAGAGAGACACAGAATGTGAAGCAGGCTCCAGGCTCTGAGCTGTCAGCACAGAGCCTGACACGGGGCTCGAACTCACAGACCATGAGATCATGACCTGAGCTGAAGTCGGACGCCCAACCCACTGAGCCACCCAGGTGCCCCAATTTTTTAAGCTTTTTAAAACGTTTATCTACTTATCTTGAGAGAGACAGAGAGCATGCGAGTGTGGGCGGGCGCCCGCCCCCAGCGCGGTGGCGCGGAGCAGAGAGAGAGAGGGAGAGAAGGAGAATCCCAAGCAGGTTCCACGCAGTCAGTACGCAGAGCCCGATGCGGGGCTCAAACTCACAAAACCGTGTGATCATGACCTGAGCCAAAATCAGGAGTTGGACATTTAACCAACTGAGCCAGCCAGGTGTCCCAGCATCATTACTCTTAAAATAAGAATGTTCACTATCACCATAAAACATGGCATATATCTCCATCTATGTTATTATACAGAAGATACAGATGGACAGCATCTATCTCTAGCTATCTTGTATATGTACATGTGTATAATTTGCCTGGGATTCTGCAGATCTGCTGAATCAGAACACGGGGGCGCTCCGAGGGTGACGATGGCTCACAGCCAGCATGGCACATCACCCTTGAAGCGAGTCTTGTCAGCTTCTGCTTCCTGTCTTCTCTCGCGTCCTATTTCACTCCCTAAGGTGTAAGCGCCTGATGATGAATGGCTCAGGAGAGCTTCCCAGACTGTGTTCCTCAAAACACTAATGTGTCCTCAGAAAACAAAGGAAGATGAAACCAGAAACTCCATCTGGTCTCAGGTCATGATCTCACAGGTAATGAATTCAAGCCCCGCGTCAGGCTCTGTGCTGACAGCTCAGAGCCTGGAGCCTGCTTCAGATTCTGTCTCTCTCTCTCTCTCTCTCTCTGCCCCTCTTCCACTCGTACTCTCTCTCTCTCTCTCTCTCTCAAAAATAAACAAAACATTAAAAAATAAAAATAAATAGGTTTTTTTTTTGAAGTTTAGTTGACAAACTTTCTGGACATTTATAATATGAATTCACTTTATAAATGTTTTACAAATGATTGCCTTCTGTGTAATTGGATATTTTGCAAACATTTTTGGCCATGGAATGCTCTCCCTCCCTTTTAACGGTGATCACATAACATCCAGTGACACTTGTGTCTCTCCTGGCTTCCTTACTCCCAAGGGTGTGCACACCATTCAGGATGCTGAAGAGAACCGCCTAAAGGTGGCCGGGCTTCAGGCAGGGCTTGGCACAGGACATCTGTGGTTCTCACAGCTCTGCCTTCTTGCATGTGTCCCTTTTATCCACAGGGTGACTTCCCTTGTGCGAATTGTGCAATTCCAAGGTACCGTGAGTGGCACCTGGGTCTGACGCTCCTCCCTTCAGAGTCAGGCAAAGAATAGATCGTACATGTCCTGCTCAGACTGGCCCCGATCCATCCCCAGATCTAGGGAAACCATCCACGGCTCACCCTGTGGCTGTGAGGGTCCCTCTCATATCTGGTGGCTGCACAAAGATAGGTGGATAGGATGGATGTTTGGCGGAGGGTACCAGAATGTTCTCTGCTGTCAGCGCAGAGCCTGATGTGGGGCTCGAACTCACCAGCCATGAGATCATGACCTGAGCCCGAAATCGACAGTCGGCCGCCGAGCTGACGGAGCCCCCGGGCGCCCCCGCAAAGTGGACTTCAGACAGCAGAGAACCGAGGGCATTGCGCCTGGCTCAGGTACACCTCTCCTTACACGGAGCCTCCCAGAAGCTCACCGGCTCCTCAGGTGGCTCTATACCTCAGGTCAGCCTGTCCCTGGGTGGGAAGAAGGGGTCGCTGTGTGTGGTCCCCTCCTCCCCAGGCTGGAGCTCGAGGGCGGCCGCAGACCCGCCACCCCAGCTGCTGCTCCCCGAGGAAAGGATAAGCATGGCAGTGCATTGAGTTGCCTTGTCCATTGTTTTTTCCTCTCTTTATTCCTGTGCTTTCCCACCATTGAGTGTGTCTTTCTCCTTGGGGCCACCCAGATTTCCTCGAGCCCTGGCCTCTAGGAGCACACCTATTCAGGACACTTCTGAAAAGACCACTAAACACAGATTGCGCGCCAGTCCCACAGCCCCCCACCCCCCATTGAATTCCAAAGGTTATTTTCTTTAAGCCTTCATCTCGACCTTTTGCCGCATAATTTTGAAGTAAAATCCTTCTCGAGATAGGTCCTCACCAAGTGCTAAGGACTAAACAATGAGGCATTATTCCACTAGCGGTGGTTTCCAAATAGCATTGGCGAAGTCGAGTGTGTGTAAGTGACTTAGCAGGGGTCAGCCAGGCTGCAGTGGGAGGTAAACCTCCGAGCTTTAGCCTGAGCTAATGCAAGCGAGGAACAGAAAATTAACAGAGGTCGAGTTTTCCTTCTTTTCTTGTGAACTCGTTACCGTCACAGGTCCAGTGCTTTCATGTAACTCTAGCTGGCTCTGAAGGTGGGCCATCCCTCATTCATCACTCAAAGGACGTGACAACTTCTAGGGCTCAGGCCTGCTCACTGTAGGACGGCGCCCGGCGCCCGACCCACGACAGATGCCCAGTGAGGTGTTCTCTCTCCGCTTCCTTCCTCCTCTGTCTTCCTTGACCCAAAGCGCTGCCCCAGCAGAAAAGATCCAAGCAATCACCAAAAATTAATAGCAAGTGACTCCCACAGCTGCTCTCCTGTTACCCTTCTTACAATCATCAGTGTCTTATAATTAGGTCACCGCCTAATTCATCTGATAAATTACTATATACACACGTACTTTTAATGTGAGCTCTTCGACAGCTCAGTTCAAAATAGTGACAAGAGCTGAGAATCTCGGGCTTTCCCCTCACCATCGAGTGCTTGCTCCTCTCTTAA
The DNA here is from genome assembly GCF_014898765.1 of Herpailurus yagouaroundi. Lineage (NCBI taxonomy): Eukaryota > Metazoa > Chordata > Mammalia > Carnivora > Felidae > Herpailurus > Herpailurus yagouaroundi. The sequence goes on along the minus strand of NW_024412413.1, from coordinate 30,662,583 downwards.
GTCAACCCAAAAGGTGAATTGGGTTTGAGAGTTTTTAGGGTCACTTTGGGGTACAAGTGATCCTGTAAAGCCTACAGTTTGTCAAATACCTGCCTCAGAGGAGAGTCAGAGCCTTGCAGTTCTGAAAGTCTCTTGAGGCTCAAGATTCTTCAAGGCCACCTTAGACATGGGACACTCCTCTGGTCCCAGAATTCCTTCTGCATTTACCAGTTCAGCTGATGCAAACCACAGGTTGACAGAGTCTCAGGGTGGGAAATGATCTTCAATGCACTGTTCTCTATTCTAAGCTACGCATTCCCTGCCAAGTGGTAATCTAGCCTTCTCTAAAACATCTCCAGGAAGAAACTACTCTCTATTTCTTTTTTTCTTAATTGTTTTTAATGTTTATTTATTTTTGAGACAGAGAAAGACAGAGTGTGAGTGGGGAAGGGGCAGAGAGAGAGAGAGAGAGGGAGACACAGAATCCGAAGCAGGCTCCAGGCTGTGAGCTATCAGCCCAGAGCCTGAAGCGGGGCTCGAACTCGTGAACCTTGAGATCACCTAAGCCAAAGTCGGATGCTCAACTGACTGAGCCACCCAGGTGCCCTGGAACTACTCTCCATTTCTAAAGGGAGTCCATCTTGCTTTCAGATAGTACTGATTGTTTGAAAGTATTCCTTGGATCTGGTTAAAGTCTACTTTTCTATAGTTTCTACCTCCTTCTACTTCCTGAAATAATTTTTTTAAATATCCAGAGTTTCTATGTAGCAAATACATAAGTTTCAAATACCTAGAGCCTGCTAGCTCCTACAGAAGAGCTATGGTTGAGCAGGTGGGCTTGCCGTGTTCCCCCATTCCCAGCCACGGGGAGCAACATACTTTCTTGTACCTAAGTGGCCATGTTCTGTGTGCCTCCGCAGTTCTGGTCTACCTATGGGCTGATCCATGGCCAATGGGAAGCCCAGCACAAGTGTTTGTCTCACTAGGGATGATGATGATTAAATTCACCAGTGAAAATGTTTCTCTCAAGAATTTGGGCTGGAAAAGTGGGGAGACATCAGTCAGATGGTAACATCAGCAAAGCAGAGACAAAACAAAAGTAGCTAAGTCATGTTAGTGCTGAAGCACTAAGAGTCGGTTACCTGTTCCCTGACACTAGTTACCTGTAATTATGACGTACTCTATCAATACAGTTCACATCCTGCGCTAGATCAAAGTTCTAGGCTCAGTTAGGCCCGGCTAGACCACATTTCCTTTTTTTCCGACAAACTTGACTGGGAGCTCTTCCTGGGTTGCCATAATTCCCAGCACTGTATCTGAGATTCCCGCCTGCTTTATTTTCACATAGTCTTCTAAAAATTTCTGCATTATCTGAAATGAACCAAATGAGTCTCTAATCCTTGAGCCTACAGAATTTAACTAAGAGTTCTCACATCTCCCGAGTCTCTTCTCCGGGCTAAAGATCGCCACACATTTGAACGATCACTATGAAATGGCTTCCAGTCTCTTCAGCTTCTCTGCCTCTCTTTGTCCCATCTCCGGTCTCTGAATTTCTAAGCGCCTCCCCCCCCCGCCCAACTTTCTCACCTCCAATAGCCAGCACCACAAATGAAGCAGATCAAATGGCAGCCTATCCTAAGCATGTCCTGTGTGTCTCCAGCATAAGCACACGTGTATGAAATCAAGTGTGCATCTCTTTCCATTTTGGGGATGAACAGCGGAAAGATTTCCTTACTTGATCAGCCCCACGAAACCCAAGGATTGTTGAAATCAAACCTGTGAAACGAATTAAAATGGATGATTATTGGGGCACTTGGGTGGCTCCATCGTTTAAGCGACTGACTCTTGATTTTGGCTCAGGTCATGAGGTCAGGGTTCATGAGATCAAGCCCCGTGTTATGTTGAGCTCTGCACTGACAGCACAGAGCCTGCTTGGGATTCTCTCCCTCCCTCTCTCCCTTTCTCTGTCCCTTCCAACTCTCTCTCTCTCTCTCAACATCAATAAATAAACTTTAAAAAAGTTAAAAAAATAAAATGGATGATTATCTGCATGCTTTTAAACGGAATATGGTGTGGAGGCTTCTATTCATCCCCTGACTACCCCTTTTCATTGGATGAGATTATCAAAAGTACAGGCTCGCATTTCAATTTACTTAGGTAGTGTTGGGAAAAGAAGTTAAAAAAAATCTAAGCTCCAGATAATGTGTTTAAATAGATTATCTGAAAGAAAATGTAAATGTTCTTATGTGTATCCACTTTTTTGGCTGCAAGCTATAGAAAACCTCATAATTACATAAACCATAGGACACTGTTTACTGGGGTATCTAAAACTGGGTTCAGGCTCTGGTGACTGTCGTTGTTGTTGTTTCTGTTTGGTTTTCCACTCAAGGTTAGAATCTGTAATCCTGTCTCCAGTATTTTGCTTAGCATTTGCACATAACTGTGTTTAGGACTGAAAATCCTGCAAATCTTGAGCCACCAGAAGACGCCCCCTTCTATCTCATTGGTCAGGGCACAGGCACTTGGCCAATCTGAGCTATAAGGGAAGGAAGGAAGGGAGTTTCTGGCAAAGGAAAGTAGGATTGTCATGACCAGGCAAAGCGTCTGCTTCAGTGTGCTCAGAAGGTTTAAAAATAGAGTTTTATTTTATTACCACAGTTAGCATATAATTATTAAAGAAAGTTTGGAAAATAGAAGAAAAAAAAATCCCCGAAGGCCCCTAACCAAAGTCTTCTCTCAATGCACTATTTAAACACCCTTCTAATCATACTGTACACAGAGTATGATTTTCCTGTCCATTTTTTTTTCACCTAACATATGATTATTTTAAAGCTTCATGGTTTTTTTTTTTTTTAGAGCTTTATGGTTTTTAACATACATTTACCATTTTGAAATAAAATCTATATTAAAGGAGGCAGCATAGAACAGAGGAAAGAGGGCTGGCTCAGGAGCAAAGAGACTGTGCTATGTCCTGGGTTCTGGCACCCGTTTGTCACTTTATTTCCGTCTCCTCAAGACAAAGAGCTATGTTTCCTTAGACCTACCATTTCCGAGTCTACAAGGTCTTGACAGCTGTACCTTTAAGATACACAAGCCCCACTGTGCAGACACTGATTCAACATAGCGCCAGGCCACGGAGCCAAGCAGACAGGTGAACTGGGAGGCTGCAGCCATGTGAAACTGGATGGCCAGCATAGAAGAACACAGAATACATAATATACGACAATAATGTAATACCAGAGCTTCCGATTTTTGAACAGACCCCAGAAATCTGGATTTTCATGTGAAATTGTTTCATTTTTTAAAAAAATTTTTAATTAAAAACATTTTTTTTTTGGTTTTAAGAATTTTTTTAATGTTTATGTACTTTTGAGAGAGAGAGAAAGAGAGAGAGAGAGAGAGCCAGCATGAGTGGGGGAGGGGCAGAGAGAGAGGGAGACACAGAATCGAAAGCAGGCTCCGGGCTCTGAGCTGTCAGCACAGAGCTTGACATGGGGCTCGAGCTCACAAACCGCGAGATCATGACCTGAGCTGAAGTCAGACGCTCAACCGACTGAGCCACCCAGGCGTCCCCGAAATGGTTTCGTTGTTAAGTCTCGGTACCTACTCTGAAATACTGCAGAGCTGGACCAAAACGTGTCTGCCGAGTGCTGGGTGGCAACCCCAGCTGGACCAGCTGCCGACTTGATCGACACCAGGTAAAAGGACATACAGAGGGGAGTTGCGAGGACCCGCTTGTAAGACATTCTGGCTATACGGCAACTGGGTTATGAGTCTAAAACACCGAATGCTTATAAGAACGGTGAATAAAAATAGGATTTTATCGGGGTGTCTGGGTGGCCCAGTCGTTTGATCGTCCTTCTTCAGCTCAGGTCATGATCTCACAATTCATGACGTTGCATCAGGCTCACTGCTCTCAGCCTGTCAGCACAGGGCCTGCATCAGATCCTCTGTCCCCCTCTCTCTCTGCTCCTTCCCCACTTATGCTCTCTTTCTCAAAAATAAATAAAACATTAAAAAAAAGTTTTAATAGGATTTTATCATCTCCGGTTTTTTACATTTGCAGTATAATTACTTCCTGTTGCTTATTCCAAAATCCCCCTGGGTATGAGTTGAACTTCCAAGTGCTCTCTTGAATGTGTACTGTTTTGGACCCTCCTTGGACACAACTCCTTTCATATGTGTTTTTCATGATCTCATCTGGTTCCAGATAAAGTCCTGTGTCTTTTGCCTTAATCATGAAGTTCATGGAGAAAATAGAAAGGAAAGTGATGAAAGTCTCGGACAGGTGTTCCCTTGAGTAGGAACTGCTGTCTCAAGTGGCTTATTCTCTTCTGGCCCCTAATGTGGGGTCTTCCGTCCCTCCTTATTAGAGAAAGAATGATCAGCATCACAGTGGCGGGGAGTGCCCGCACCGGGCAGTTCTGACTCCTGAGAGCAATGCCAAAGGAGGATTTGACAACTTTGAACTTTTTCTTTCTTTTTTTTATTTTGAGAGAAAGAGACATAGCATGCAAGCAGGGGAGGGGCAGAAAGAGATGGAGAGAGAGAGAGAGAGAGAGAGAGAATCCCAAGCAGGCTCTTCACTGTCAGCACACAGCTGGATGTGGGGCTCGAACCCACAAACTGTGACATCATGACCTGAGCCAAAACCAAGAGTCAGATGCTTAACCGACTGAGCCACCCAGGCGCCTGGACAACTTTGAACTTTTTATGTGATTTTTGCGTTTGACACGGTTGTTATTAAGTGAGTTCTAAAAAAGCAACAGCCCCCTCCAAGAACATCGGGTTTCTAAATAATTCATCTTCTCACAGACCTTGATACTCAATCCAGGTGTAGGAATAAACAGCATAGCCCTCGGGGTCTATCCTTAGGGCTTGGAAAGGCTTCAGTGAAATTCGATAGCAGAAGGCCCAGGCTCTTGGCCGACTTTCTCTTTGTTCTACTAACTTTTTATCTCTGAAAAGCAAAGGGATTTCCTTTGGGGATTAAGCGGAGGAAACAACCTGAGGTATCGATAGTGTTTCACCAGAATTAGGAAAGGCAAAGGTATCCTCAAGTCCAGGGAGCAAGAAGCCCTTTCTCCCAGTCTTGGGCCTCCTCCCTCTCTCCCCAGCAGGGGTCCACAGCCCCCGCCCCATAGAATTTCTCACTCTCCTTTCTCGGGGGCACAGGAAGATCTGGGGCAAACACAGAGGAGTCCCATCCCACAGTCCCTACATGCTGCCTTTCCCCCCTCCTTTTGTATTTTACAAAGTCATTTTGTAACAGATATTTAAAAATCAGTAAATGCCATTCCCATTCCTGCCAGGTCATGGTTTATGAGCCACTGAATGGAACAGAGGTAGAACAAGGCAGCTGATGAATTTTCTTTACGATCCCCTTGTGCCAAGAACGTGAGAAAGAGAAGAGTTTCCTGCTCACAGAAGGCCAGTGTGCTGCCCTACAAGTTTGTCCTGGTCCTACTTTTGATTCCAAACCGGAAGCCTGCAGAAGGATGAGGGTGCGACAGTCAAGGAAACGATCTGTGTCAGAGCATCTACACTAACGCCCGATCTACCCATCACCTGTCAACACAAGGCCAGATAAAAAGTGCATACGTACTGCTACTCGAGAGCCATGAAAAGACTGAAATACACAATTACATAAATTACATCTATCACATTTGTTTCTCCGATTTTTTCGCTCTGACTGGTGGCTGACATTTACTTTAAACATGTTCGGGGCGCCTGGGTGGCGCAGTCGGTTAAGCGTCCGACTTCAGCCAGGTCACGATCTCCCGGTCCGGGAGTTCGAGCCCCGCGTCAGGCTCTGGGCTGATGGCTCAGAGCCTGGAGCCTGTTTCCGATTCTGTGTCTCCCTCTCTCTCTGCCCCTCCCCCGTTCATGCTCTGTCTCTCTCTGTCCCCAAAA
>NW_024412413.1:30648056-30656591 GCF_014898765.1 Herpailurus yagouaroundi | reverse complement strand
TTAAAAAAAAAAAAAAAAAAAAACATGTTCAATCAAGGGGCGCCTGGGTGGCTCAGTCTGCTGGGCGGCTGACTTTGGCTGAGTTCATGATCTCACAGCTCATGAGTTCGAGCCCCGCGTCGGGCTCTGTGCTGACAGCTCAGTGCCCAGAACCTGCTTCAGATACTGTGTCTCCCTCTCTCTCTCTACCCCTCCCACGCTCATGTTCTCTCTCTCTCAAAAATAAATAAACATTAAATTTTTTTAAAATGTTCGATCATAACCCGAATGAACAAATTCTGAGCTAGCCATGTTTTTACTGGATTACTTTTAAAGTAAAACAAGTTTTCTTCCTCCTTTAATGACTAACTTTAAAATTTTCAAAGGGCCAACTATTTTTCACATTTTTTATTTGAACTTTGTTTTGTTTTCCTTTCACTTTATTATGATCACTCCTTACATTTTTAGGAAGATACATGGTACACCTTCATCATTTCGGTGGTATCCCACCTAATTTGACAGATTCATTTCTATTTGCATTTAAAAATACTCTCCTCTACATGTTGGGGCTTCTTCACTGGCCCAAATATTATTTTGTGGAGTTTAAGTTTTCTCTTTCATATTTTCTGTGTGATCGAACACTTTATTTTGTTATTCCTAATTGTATGATTTACTCTCTGGACATATGAAATATAGCGTTGTAACTTAACTGATATCACGTAGCCCAGAACATGGTCAAATTTTGTTCAAAAATACACTTAGACAAAAAAGAAAATTTTCTTACATTTCCATGTAGTTCTTTGTGTGAATGTTAAGGCTGCCTTATTAGTTTTGTGTAACACTATGATAACACTAATAAAATTCTACATCTATGGGGAGCCTGGGTCACTCAGTCAGTTAAGTATCTGACTTCAGCTCAGGTCATGATCTTGCTGTCTGTGAGTTCCAGTTCCATGTCAGTCTCTGGGCTGATAGCTCAGAGCCTGGAGCCTGCTTCGGATTCTGTCTCTCCCTCTCTCTGCCCCTCCTCTGCTCACACCTCTGTCTCTCTTTCTCTCAAAAGTAAATAAACATTAAAAAATGGGGGAAAAAATAAAATTCTACTTCTGAACAGTTGATATTCTCATTTGTGTTGCATTTCTGTCAATTTTTTCCCGCCATGTACTGTTTGCTTTATAAATTTAGAAATTTTACATGATTGGGCTATTTCCCTTACTGCTTTTGTTGTGAAATCTACTTTATTATGAGAAGAATCGCAAATAGGAGACTTTATTTTTACTAGGAACATGTTTGAAAGTTGACTGGGAAGAAAATGCAACTTTTGTACTTTGCAAAGAAAAATACTTGTGCACACCCTCTCCACCCCCATTAACCTCCGCCTCTTGGCAAGCCACCGCCCTATTTTCCTAGTAAGCCCAAGCTGCCATTGTGTTACCTGACTGAGTCACATTTGAGGCTTATGCAGGGCAAACTGGCAATTACACTGTGTTCCTAGATTCAGCGTACATTCATAAATCCCCTGGTGCATGGAGTCTAAAACCTCGTGACTTCATATGGCAAAAACATAGTGGAATATGAAGCATACAACGTCTTAAAGACACAATTCCACTTAAATATCTGTTCGAGACCCATCTATGCTTACCATCAAGTTTGCTCATGAGTTGAACATGATTATTCACCAACAACCTCCAAGTAGGGGAATCATTTCGGCACCCAAATATTTCCACCCAGGGATAGAGGGTTCATCTTTCAATCCTCTTAGATGCACAGGATTTATCTTGGGAACAACAGACTCCAAGTTTGCTCCTCACGGGAATGAAATGTTAAGTGACGATCTGGACTGCTTTGTCTTTCAAGAAAAGGCGGAAAGCAAATAATACTTGTGCTCCAAATGTCAGAGGCCAAGGATAATATGAGTTCCGGGTAAGTCTTGGTCTTACTGGCACTTACTGGTTCACATTCCAGGCCCTTCTCCCACTTCCCATTTTTGCCCTGCCTTTATTGAGGGTAATTATGGCATTTGTATTCTCAGGCTGAATTCTCTGAAGTTGCTCAGAGGCTAGCTTTTGGCCTGAACCTTGAGGTTTTCTGTGTGCGGAAGGCTAATTTCTTTTACGCATTTATTCTTTTTGTTGTACTTTTAATACATTAATTTTGGATTAAATATCACACTTCCATTTGTTACCACGTCATACCTGTATCCTTGCCACAGTTACAGTTGAAATAGTATTTGAAAATGCAGTCCGGGGAAACAAAATGATTAATAAATAGCAATAATACCCACCATGTATTGAGCACTTCACTCTGTGATAGCTACTGTGCTAATCATCTCACAAACATAATTCAGTTGTTATTGTCACCTTTTATAGGTAAGGAAACGCAGCTTTGTGAGTACCTTTCCTAAAGGTCACACAGCTAGGACCTAGCATGTCACTGTTAAGCTATGCAACAAACAGCAAGTCAGAGCAATGCCCCCTCTGCCCCAAACATCAAGCATCTAAATTGCTACCTATGCTATTACTTCCAATCCCCTCGATCTAGTTTTTACTGCTTTTGGCTGGAAGTGGATTGAACAACAAACATTTTAAAACCACTCGAATCAATGAAAGTTCTCATTTACTCAACAAGTATCTGCCGAGTTCCTGTGCATGAGGCGATGTGCTCGGTGGGGCATCTGAAGATAGCGCTTGATTTTTGAGAACGTAGAGCCACCGTGGAAGAGGCAGAATAGCACCTGTATCGCTGTCTACGCTGGACCGGAGACACGCAGGGAACGAGTGGAAGTGAATGATTTCACACTGGGTGCTCAGGGAGGGCACCTCTGAAAAGGCAGGCTGTGAGCGGGGCTGGAATGTTATGAGGGGACAGTGTTCCAGGCAGAGAGAATGTCAAGTACAAACGCGCTCAGGTGGGAGCGGTTTTACTTCTTCAAAGGTAGGCAAAGAGGCCGCTACGGCCAGAGGGCAGTGAGTAAGGGAGATCCAAGACAGAAGGGAGAGCAGGTCCACGAGGAGGGGATAGGGGTTACATCGCTACTGTCAAGGCTTGAGCTTTGGCTCCGAGTAGGATGGGAAGCCCTGAAAGGTTTTGAGCAGAAGAGCCACACATTTAAACTCGCTTTTCAGGGACCGCTCTGGCCTACTATGCGAGGAGGGCAGCAGGCAGGCCGGCCAGGAGGCACGTGTAGTTGTCCAGGTAAGGGGCAACGGTGGCTTGGGCCCTGGCAGGTGATGGAGACGAAATCTGCTGAAGGAATGGAATGTGAGGTGTGAGAGAAAGGAGGCAAGCCTAACTCTAAGGTCTTTGGGCTGAGCACCTGCCAGGAGAGATGGGTAGACTAGGGGAGGAGCTGGCTGGTGGCTGGGGGAGCAGAGTTTGGTTTCGGACATATTCAGAAAGGCCTACTAGTCTTCCGAGTGGAGGTGTTGATGAGGCAGTTGAATACACAGGTTAGGACAGATGAGAGGCTGGAAATCGGATGAAGACCAATTAGAAGCTAGAAAAAGAGGGAAGAGATCATAAGTGACCCTCTTGAACAAGTTCCAAGGCACTAAAAATGTTTTTTTAAACATTTATTTATTTTTAAGAGACAGAGACAGAGGACAAGTCAGGGAGAGGCAGAGAGAGAAGGAGACACAGAATCCGAAGCGGGCTCCAGGCTCTGAGCTGTCAGCACCGAGCCCGACGCGGGGCTCGAACTCACAAACCGTGAGATCATGACCCAAGCTGAAGTCGGACGCCCAACCGACTGAGCCACCCAGATGCCCCAGTTTCGAGGCATGTTAATTTATATCATCACTGTTTTTAGATCCCTTACAAAGGTCTGTGATGGTTGTAAAAATACGTGGGTGTCGTAAGAAGTGGCTATAGCTTCACCACCGGTTTCTACAGCGTGGGCCTTAGGCCAGCCAGCATCTACACCACCTGTGAGCTTCTTCAAGATGCAGACGGTTGGGTCCCATCCAACCTGGTGAGGCGTACACTCAGGGGACAGGGCCCCGGACACTTGGACAGATGCTCCAGGAGATTGTTATACACAGTTAAAGGTGCCTGAGCTGGATAAGAAGTTTAGTATTTCAAGGTTTAATCATTTAGAAAGAAAGGAACAACTTTTTTTTTTTTTTTAACGTAAAGTGTCTTTATTGTTTGAGGCTTAAGAAATTGTAAACAAAAAACATTATGACATTTCATTTCTTGGTCTTTTGTACAAGGTTATAAAAATACCACTTAGTCTTTATAAACTCTTGAAAATGTCTACAAGTTCACACTTAGTACAATACAAAAAGGCACTTAAAACACAGAATGAGATGATTTTTTTAAAAACCACCTTATAGATATGATTGAAATTATTTGGGAAAAATTTATAAATACAGACTCGTACATAAATAGGATTTGACTTTTGCTTCTTTTTCAAAACATTTTCCCCATGTTACCTACAGACAGCATAAATGTGACTGCCCTCTCCCACCTTCTTTGTTCTTGATTTAGGTTAACAGAAAAACAAGCTAATATTAATCTGTTTTTCTTCAATTTAATCCCTTGTTTTAGATAAAACAAAATTCTTAATTTGTAACCAAATCACCCTAAGCATTTTTTAGAAGGCCAGGCTCAATTTCATTTTGTTTTAAATCACATTCATTTAAAAAAAAATAGGAAGACAATGATGTGAATATTATACGGACTTATTACTCAGCTGCCAAAATCACCCTCAGCAACATTTCTGAAGCATGTGAATGTACATGTGTGTGTATTTGTAAATATCACCGTTGCATCTTTCAAGCTCCAGAGCTTACTGAAACCACTCTTAAGGCCGGCTTTGTAAACCAGGGCATAGGTCTGGACACAACCCAAATCATTCAGTGCACTCATCTACGAGAGGAAAGACGCGTGGGCTTCTTGCATTTTTAGCTCTTCATTTTTTTTCAGGTTGAGCAAAGGATAAGCCATGTACAACATAAGTTAAGTAACAACCCACCGCCCTGTGCCACGTATGTGCTGTTGCTAATTAAAATAAGCGTGTTCTTGCTGTGGAAATTCTACACTTTGGGAATTTTGTAAGATCAGCATTTCAGGGCATTGTTAAGAAAGAATAAATGTTTTTGAGCTAAAAGAAATATGAGTCAGAGCACTAACTCATTATCTGCATACAGGATGCTGTTTTAGAGGTAACTGTATTACTTCACCCCAACGGTGTTGTTCACTAAAGAAACACATCCATTGCTTTAAGGAATTGCCTGAACGTGATTAACTGCAATGATTTAACAATGAAACTCAAAGATTTGATTACTTTCCTGGCAGGATTTGGACTATAAATGAAAACTGGCATTTAAAATAATATGGGGGAAAATACAGAGCCACTTGAATACTTACCACTTTATTACTGCAATTATAATCAGTAATGATTTGAATTAGTCCTTGACATTGATTTGTGTGTTTAAATTGGTCGTTAATTGTGCCTTTTCTGCCTTTGGTTCTGTTGCTCATCCTTTTAAGAGATGCCATGATCATTATAATCAGCACATGCTTGTGTTGCATGAAGGGAGCGTCTCATACTACCTTCCCGAGCCTATGTACATGTGTTCGTTTATCATGCCTCTGCTCATACTTTTCTATTTAACTTTTCTGCTGGATAGCATTGAAAAGCCTGTGCTGATTTTCAAGGCAGTCTTTCAGCTTATCCTCTGTCAAAGTCAGTCGCTGCTCCAAGATTGAAACAGTCTGTGAAAGGAGGACAAAATAATCAATGCCTGGTGACCTGATGGTGAGGACGGTGATGGTAATCTGCACAGGGGATCCTTTTAGGAACTGGAATGTCCACCCTTTTGCCAGGAAGGGGCTCAAAATTAGCCCCAGGGCTTGTTCAGCTTCTGGGCTCTACCATGGGGCAAAAAGCACTAGCAAGCAATTTGAGGAAAAGATAAAATCTGACGCCTTTGGTGAGAAAAAAGATGAGGACTCTGTAGGCCATTCTTGTCTGGCCTCCTAAGGCACGGATGCCAGGGAAGAGGCCACACGAACTGATCTAAGTGGGCTTTCATGCTACACGGCAATGTGGGGAGTGGGGGCGGAACGCCACCCGCCCAGCCCACGGGCTCCTTAAATGTCATCACTGCCATTGTGGCACGATCAATCCATGATGGACCATACCTGTACCACCCCAGGGAGCTGGAAACCTAGTTTACTTTGAAAATATTGTAATGACTGGCATCAGTTCTCACAGCCTGAAAATGGTAACAGCACCTCACAGGGTTGTTAGGAAGACTGGATGAAATAATGCATGTAAAATGCTTATGCTGGTGCCTGGCACCCAGGACTTGGTGAATCTTAGCTATTCTAACTCCTTTGGCTAATAAATGAGCTTCTGACTAAACACACACACACACACACACACACACACACACACACACACACGGCTACTTTTAAATGTGGCAAATCCAATTTTTTGTGATATTGACTACTTCATCTTTAATCTTTTCTATTTCTTTTAAACTTTTTATTCTAAAATAAAATGGATTCAGGAAGTTGCACAAAACACATGTCCCTTAGTGAATTCTCATGAGAAAAGTACCCTCATAACCAGCACCCAGGTCAAGAACTGGAACGCTGCCAGCCGCCCCAGAGTTACTCCCAGGTGCCTCACAAAGTCCCCACTCTGTCCTCCCCCAATAGTAGCCACTTTCCTGACCAAATTACTTTCTTGTGTCTCTTTATGGTTTTATCTTTCAGGTGTACATCCCTAGACACTATAATTTCGTCTCACCCATTTGCAAAGTTTGACATGTCATTTAAAGTTCCTTTTAATCTACAGCTTCTCATCCCCTCTCCCTTTTTTTTCTTTATAATTTGTTTGTTGACAGACTCAGGCCATTTCAAGTAGAGTTTGCCTGTAGCACTGCCACCAGTCTGAAGGTGAAAAAGAGCACGCTGAGGGTACAGTCTGGTCCGTTTGGTTCTCTGTATGCTCTACAAATTGGCAGCTGGATTCAAAGGCTTGAGGAGACTCATATTAGATCTGTAAGACTACAGATCTACTGAGATCTATAGATAAGACTACAGGTAGTGGTCTATTTTGTTAGAAGCCACGTTAATAAGGTTTGATCATTTCTTTTCTCGTGATGTTGGGAACTGCTCAATGCATAAATCTATTCATTCTTCAGGATGGTAAATGATGATATTCTAATCTCATCCTTTAAAAAAGTATTAGTTGGAATAATTCATTAATAAGAGACACTTTCCTCATCTACTACGTGGCTATCCAGTACTAGAGTTCATATAAGAAAGGCAAAATAGGGGCGACTGGGTGGCTCAGTCGGTTAAGCATCCAACTTCGGCTCAGGTCATGATCTCGCGGTCCGTGAGTTCGAGCCCCGCGTCAGTCTCTGTGCTGACAGCTCAGAGCCTGGAGCCTGTTTTAGATGTCTCCCTCTCTCTCTGGAGCCTGGAGCCTGTTTCTGTGTCTCCCTCTCTCTCTGACCCTTCCCCATTCATGCTCTGTCTCTCCCTGTCTCAAAATAAACGTTAAAAATTTTTTTTTAAATAAAAAAAAAGAAAGGCAAAATAAATGCTTGGTTATTTTAGTAAGTTTCAAGATAATGAATTGATTCCCTGTCACCCTCTGAAGGTAAACAATTTTTAAAATACCATTATTTACCAGCTTTTACTTTTATATTTCATACTATATATTATGACTAATTAAAAAATGATGCTGATAATATTTTTTACCATTTCTTGAGTATGTATATGGGCCAAGCATTTTGCCATATATTTTATACACATTATTCCAATCCCACCAAAGGGATTTATATGTATATCGTCAATACCCTGAACACCGGTTAACTCCATTCATCTACCATATAAGATGTAATTTTATTTTAATTTATTTCTAATTACAGTTCAGTACAGATAGGTTATAAACACTGAGTTAGATGTTCAGTCATCTGTAATTAAAGTGCATCAGAACATGTTTATTTTACTTGCTACGTGTCCACAGATTCAGTGTTTCTATTTTGCAAGTGTGCTGGGCTTGCTTTTAACCTCTTTCATTGTAAAAAGAAAGCCAGCCTTTCAAAATTAAAAGGAACAGTCAATAAAGCTTAAAGTGATTCATTTAGCCTTGAATTGGGAGAGATGGATCGAGGCTAAAAGAATAGAGAGTGGACAGACTCATTTGGAAGAGTCTCTAAGAACAACCTGACATCGAATGCAACAGTATAGGTGAAGAAGTTGGGGCAATATGGGAAATAAGCCAACCCAAACTAAATCTGAAAGGGAAACTGCCTTTAAAGGAAAGAAATGTCTGATAAACGCAGAGAAAGTCACCTCCAGCACAATATTGCAAAATGAAAATTGGTGATTTTAATATCAGTTTCATTGAACAAATCGTATGATGACTCCAAGTTCTCACCTGGCTCTTTCCCACATTCTGACAGGGCCCCAAATCCACATATATGCCCCTTGCCTCTAAAGGCCCTGAGATGTTATCCCTGGTTTTTAGTATTCATTTAATTAGCAGTTCTAAACCCTGGCCTTAAAACATAATCATATTGGGCAACGAGA
>NW_024412413.1:30555047-30648046 GCF_014898765.1 Herpailurus yagouaroundi | reverse complement strand
AAAGTAATCGACATCTCTCCAGTTCACATTATAGCCTCTCTTTCTGTATAACTTATAACAAGGTCTGCTTATTCTACGTATTGCAGGAACAATAAGACTTCTTCAAAGGAAACAATCAGCAGAACTGGAGGAGAAATGTTTGATGTATCCATTTCAACACACAACTTCTCTTAAGTGACATCTATTATCTCCTGACCGAGAGTTGGAAGACCTTTGGTACATAAAGATCCATAGTATACCTTCTTTGCAAATGTAAAATGTCATCAACGGACAAGTTAAAATTCTAAAACAAGAATGCAAAAACTATAAAAACTCTCACCTCCAGAAGAACACAGCATCAATGTAAAAAGCTTTGAAATGAGGAAAGTTACATCTTGGACAGTGAGAATATCTGCTCCTTGCCTCTAAAGGGGAAGGGAAGAACTCTAAGGGAAGAACTATAAACTGTCAAAATTTCATTCTAACCAAAAACTGTTCACCATTTTTTCAATAGCCCTAAATATTTCTTTGATAATGTCCTAATCTGAACATACTACATCAAAAATCTTAGAGTAAAATGTTATTGAGCAGAATCAAATACATTTACTGCATGGAGTACCAGTGCCATTCTTTATAGTCTCCACCGTGCCCTCTGACCCCCAGAAGCCAGATAAAGTGCCGTGGCAGGTGTGTGTGTGTGTGTGTGTGTGTGTGTGTGTGTGTGTGCGCGCGCGCGTGCACACACGCGAGCATGTGTGTGTATGTGCGTGCATGCGCACATGCACGGGCACACACACACGCGTGCCCTCTGTAAGATCTTACTAGAGCAGCCCAGCAGAGCATGCCTTGCTATATCAATGGCCACCCTGAGCTTGCCTTTCTGAGAAAAAAGAACTTCCCCCTGCTCTGCAAGTTCTGCAAACTACCGCAACCAGGATTATTTTAACTCACCCTGAAGTACACGTAAAGCACGCTAACCCACCTGTGTCAAAACACTGAGTTGTTCCATGATGTGCTCTAAAGCATCAGTCACGGCGAGTGGTATGCTTCTCTGGCTCTCAGAAGGGAAGTCACTCGTGTCTTCTGTTTTCTTTTTCGAGGTTGTTGGTGAACATTCCGATGACAATAAAGAAGGGTTCAAGAAATAACTGTTGATCTCTTCACCTTTGTCTGCTAAGGTTCTAACAGTGGTATCTGTTGTCTTTGACATCATAGAAAAGATAGGAAGAGTTATATTTTCCAAGGCTTAAAAGGAGTTTTCAACATTCCTCTTCTAAATACCCAGCTTTCATTTAATTATTTACCCTCAATTACAGTATTATAGAAATTACTATTGCAGGGAGAAAATAAAGCTAACAATGAATAGAGAAAATTTATTATTTCCCTTGGTATTTTAATGAAATACACTTTGTATGTATCTGTCTGAAAGATGAGGCATTCTACCACTAAAAAGACTGTTAGATGCAGTCCAATTCTTAATTAAAAACAAATACCATATCAAGATGACTATTATTTTTACAAAAATCGAAAATAACAAGTATTGGTGAGGATGTGGAGAAATCAGAACGCTAATGCAATTGCTGGTGGGAATATAAAATGGTGCAGCTGCCGTAGGAAACAGTTTGGCTGTTCCACAAAAAGTTAAACATAGAATTACCATATGATCTAACAATTCCACTCCTAAGGATAAATCCAAAAGAACTGAGAGCAGAGACTTAGATACTTTTACACCATTGTTCATAGCAGCTTTATTCACAATAGCCGAAAGGTGGAAACAACAGGAGTATCCATTAGCAGGTAAACATATAAACAAAATGTGGTATACACATACAATAGAACATTATTTAGCCACAAAAATGACTGGAATTCTGATACATGCTACAACAGGATGAACCCTAAAAATACTATGCTAAGTGAAATAAGCCAAACACAAAGGAAAATAGTGTATGAGTCTACTAATATGAGGTATGTAAAATAGGCAAATTCATAGAGAAATAGTAAAGGTTACTATGGGCAGGAGGGACGGGGAGGGTGGAGTTATTGTTTGAAGGGTCCAGAGTTTCTATTTGGAATGGTGAAAAAGTTTTCAAAATAGATAGTGGTGATGATTACACAACACTGTGAATACTTATTGCCAGTAAACTGTGCACTTAAAAATGATTAAAAGGGTAAATTTTATGTTGTGTATATTTTACCACAGCAAAACAAAAAACATAAAAACGCTCCAAACAATTGGTAATGAACAACCTGAAAATAAAATTAAAAAAAAAAAAAAAAAAGCTCCATTTACAATAGCACCAAAAAGAATAAAATACTTAGGATAAATTTAATAAAAGAAGTATAAGACTGATACATTGAAAACTGCAAACATCACCGAAAGAAATTAAGGATATAAATAAATGGAAAGGCATCCACACCTGTGACACGTTCATAGACCAACCAGAACACTTAATACTGTTAAGATGGCAATACTCCCCAAATTGATATGTACAGATTCAATACAATTCCTATCAAAATCTTAGCTGCCTGGTTTACAGAAATTGACAAGCTGATCTAAAATTCATAAGGAATGCAAGGAACCCAGAATAGCCAAAATAATATTGAAGAATAAAGTTAGAGGACTCACACTTCCCAATTTAAAAATTTACTACAAAACTACAGTAGTCATAAAGACAAACATATAGATCAACGGAATAGAACTGAGAGTCCAGAAATAGTCCTTCCACCTATGGTCAATTGTTTTTTTTTTTTTTTTTTTAACAAGGTTGCCAAGACAATTTAATGGTGAAAGAATAGTGCTTTTCACAAATGATGCTGGAAAAAGTAGATGTCTAAGTTCAAAAGAATGGATTTGGACCCTTACCTCACACCATATACAAAATTACCTCAATATGGATCATAGACTTAAATATAAGAACTAAAACTATAAAACTCTGAGAAGAAAACATACAAATAAATTTTCCTGACCTTGGATAGACAGAGGCTATTTAGACACAACACCAAAAGTACAAATAACTGACTAAATAAATTGGACTTTATCAAAATGAAACACTTTTGTACTTCAAAAGATATGATCAAGAAACTGAAAAAAAAACTCCACAGAATGGAAGAAAATATTTGAAATCATATATTTGATAAGAGACTTGTTGATGAACATATAAAGAACATATGAACACTTACAAATCACATATAAAAAGAAAAATACCTCAAAATATGGTCAAAGTATCTGAATAGATGTTTCTCCAAAGATACACAAATGGCAAGTTCATAAAAAGATGCTCAACATCATTAGCCATCAGGGAAATAAATGCAAATCAAAGCCACAATGAGATACCACTTCACACCCACTAGGATGACTAAAACAAAAAAGACAGAATCTAAGAAATGTTGGTGAAGATGTAGAGAAATTGGAACCCTCAATTTATTCACTAGTGCAACTGTATAAAGGTACAACCACTTTGGAAAATAGTTTGGGTAGTTCCTTGAAATGTTAAAGAATTACAAAAAGACCTAGCAATTCCATTCCTTGGTATATACCGAAGATAAACGAAACTTGCTCATGAATGTCATGGAGGCATTATTCATAATAGCCCAGAAAATGGAAACAATTCATATGCATCCAAATGCTGTGATAATGAATGGATAAACAAAATGTGGTATAACCATACAATGAATGTTATTTACCCAAAAAGGAAAGGAGTACTAATATATGCTACAATGTGAATGAGCCTTGAAAACATTAAGCTAAGTTAAAGAAGCTATATACAAAGGCCATGCTTTGTATGATTTCATGTACGTGAAATGGTCAGAATAGATAAATGTATGAAGACAGACTGAGATTAGTGGTTGCCAGGAGCTAGGAGGAGAGAAGAAGGGGGAGATACTGGTAGTGGGTATGAGGGTGATGAACATGATCTAAAATTCTCAGTCACCTGGCTGGCTCGGTCTGTAAAGCATGGGACTCTTGATCTCAAGGTTGTGAGTTTAAGCCCCATGTTGGGTATGGAGCCAAAAAGAGAGAGAGAAAGAGAGAGAGAGAGAGAGAGAGAGAGAGAGGAAGGGAGGGAGGGAGGGAGGGAGGGAGGGAGGGAGGGAAGGAGGAAGGAAGGAAGGAAGGAAGGGAGGAAGGAAGGGAGGAAGGAAATAAAATGTTCTAAGATTATTTCTGGAGTGGTAAAATAGTTCTAAAATTAGATACTGGTGATGGTTACACAACTTTGTGAATATACTAAAAACCATTGAATCATACACTTTAATAGGGTGAATTTTATAGTATGTGAAATATATCATGTTAAAGCTATTGTGAAAAACAAACAAAAATCCAAATACATATCACAGAAAAAATTTTAAAGTTTTTAATCAATTTTACATTTCTGGTTATCACATGAGAGTTCCTGAGAGAGGTCACCTCAAACATGTTACCTTAATGATGATGATGATGATGGTGACAACAGGGCTTGTTTCATACTTGGTACTGTTTCAAGTACTTTACACACATGAACTGATTTAATTCTCACAATAATCCCATCAAGTCGGTTCTACTAATATTCCCATTTTACAAATGAAGAAACAGAGATACAGAGAGATTGAGTAACTTGCCCAAGGCCATACATACACGTAGGAAAGATGTATGAGACGTAACCAATCATAAATCTCCATGATCCTTCCAACCATTTTTTTAGGAATACGAAAACTTTCAAGTTTCCTCTGTCACAATCTTACAAATTCACCATTTGTTGAAAATAATAAAAAACTCAAAATCCACCATTCACAATTCAAGTGTATTTTAAAAGTATGTATAAAATGCATCTTTGTACTCCTACCTAGCTAAGTGTATCTGGCTCAGGGTCTCTCTGTTTGTTCACTCAACGAATAGTCCCGGGGCCCTGCTCTGTGCTAGGCACCATTCTAGGCAGTGAGAACCTAGCAGTGGGTAGCATGACCCAAGACTTGGCTCTCCTGAAGCTTGAGCCCTTCAGTCATTTGGTAACACATCTTTTCTACTTTTCACCCTCTGAAATTTATAAACTTATATTTTTGTTTTATTGTCTAGCAGGTTATATTTATCTTCAAAAAACCATCCTGGTCGCTGAGCAGTTTTGCTCTGTACCCCTATTTTCCCCCTTTGTGATGTGCCTGACAATGTTAAAGTGTGAACCTAAAATACCTGAGTGGTATTATTTTAGGATATGAAGCACTCATTAAAATCCACACCCCAAAACAATCCCATTACTAACCCTTTGAATTATTCATTCCACGTGGGGAAGTAAAGCTAAAATTGTCATTAAAATGTCCAGAAGCAAAATTCCTAGCAATCACAGACCATGGAAGAACAAGTTAACACAAAGAATTTTTAATGTTACTGATTAGCCAGAAGCAACTATGACCCACTCATTCATGCTCTGAGCTAAGGGAAGTGGGAAAGAAACATACAGAATTTCTTTACCTGGGTCCCCAGCTAGTGGCTGGTGGCAATAATGGAAATGAAAGCCCCGTAAAGATGAGTATGAAATATAAAAAGGATTTGCTGAGAAGCCCTGCCTCACAATCACGGCCTGCATTCCAGATCCTGGGCAGTCATCTCACCGATCGGGAACAATGTGTGGATGGCCATGTACAACGCAATGATCCTCATCCCAAAATAATTCCTCCTCAAAGAACAGACTTTTTTTTTTTTTTTTTTTTTTTTTTTAACATTGCTTCTGCTCTGCCTGCAATGCCTTCTCTGCCCTTCCAGCAGAACTGAATTCTTTTTGATCTCTAAATGTCGGCTTAATTGTCACTTCAGAAGGTCTTCCCTGACCACCTTCCTGAAACTGGACCTTCCATTCTCCAACATGGCATCCTCATGTTTTCCTCCATAACTGATCAGAGTTGGTGTCTACATATTTGTTCCCAGTTTACTGTCTTTCTCCCTCACTAGACTGTGCTATGCCCACTCCCTTACCATTGCATCCCCTCGACTGGGCAGGAACTTGAATCCTTTTGAATATGTTACGCATTTGTATGCAGATTTTATTACTGTTCTCAAAGATGGAAACCAAACACTCCATATGACCAAGGCAGTCTTTTTCACATGGGTCACATCACACCTACATAAGTACATGCAAATATCACTAGTGATGCTATGGCAACAGTTCCAGCCATTCATGGGAAAAGGCCTCAACCTAATTAAGAAACCAGTCATTGAATTCTGGGGCTTTGCAGTCAGAGTGGTTAGTGAAGAACGGGTAACCGGAAGTGGACAAAGGAAAGATTTTAAGACCCTAGACCGTCTAGGGAGTAAAAGATCTCAATGCAGTCTTAGCAATGCTTTTCTTGTTGGGACCAGCATCAAATAGATTACTATGATATGACATGTGGAGATGAATAAAACACAGAAAAGGGTATGGGCAGAGAGAGGGGAAGAACTTGATCTACATTCTACATTAGCCACCTGATGTAGCTGTCTCTCAGAGGTACTGGAGCCTAGAAATTAGCAGATTCTTTCCCATGAACCAACCCCAACTTTGCGTCTTATTTGTACAGGGAGAGAGAGATGCACAGCTTGGGGAAGTTTTAACACACTCATTCATAAAATAAAAAAATTTAAAAAATGAGAAAGGCAAAAATATGTTTAAGATTCTGGGCCATCCAAAGTCAAGCAAGTGAGGCTTTGGTCCCTACTGCTCTTAGTGAATCAGGCCCTCCCCTACCTCAAAGCTGCTAGCATTCATTTCCTGGATAAATGCTTCCTAAGCACCAACATCATACTAAGCATTTACCAATGTTAAATTTTATGTCGCCAACCAAAATGAATGAAATCTTGCCATTTGCAACAACACGGATGGAGTCAGAATATATCATGCTAAGCAAAGTAAGTCAGAGAAAGATAAGTAGCATATGATTTCACCCATGTGTGGAATTTAAGACACAAAACAGATGAACATAGGGTAAAGGAAAGAAAAATAAGATAAAGAGAGAGGGAGACAAACCATAAGAAACTCTTAAATATCCACAAACTGAGGGTTTCTGGAGGGGTGTTGGGTGGGGGATGGGCTAAATGGGTGATGGGCATGAAGGAGGGCACTTGTTGGGATGAGCACTGGGTGTTGTAACTAAGTGATGAATCACTAAGTTCTATTCATGAAAACAATATTACACTATATGTTAACTAATGTGGACCTACATTTTTTTTTAATTGAAAAAAAAAAAATAAATGTAAGCATGGTGCAAGAGAAGTGTGTAAGAATTCTGCTCTCAAGAATTCTCTCTTGTGGTGAGAGAATGAAGACAGAGCAAGGCCCAGAACGCTTGCAGTGCCTGGCACATCACTTGCACTGCAGAATAAACAAGAAACACGGGCAGACAAATGACTAGAAGACTGCAGAAAAGAGCAAATGCTTTGGCACTTCATAAAAGGAAGAAATCACACTATGTTCCCTTATCTCTTTTATTGCTGACACGTGAAGTACAGGGAGGTAAGAAGAGCTCTTTCACTGGCTGAGTCAGCAAACGAAGGCCTCCAATGGTAGGCATTAAAGCCACAGCAAAGAGCAAGGGAGATGTGGCACCTTCCTTCATGGAGCTTACAGTTCTCCAAGGAACCGCTCCCTCCAAAAGGATGGCAGGACAATCACCACCCCTATCCTTGGATAGGCCCATGGTTGCCATCTCAAAGATGGAAAATGCAGCCTCACCAACTGCATGAATAAATCTGAGTGGCTGAGAAACCCTTATTTCTACACGTTAAAAGGCTCGACTCCCCATCGGAACATACAAAATAAAACAAGAGGTACAGAGTTGACTAATGCAAACAGCTTTGATGGGCTGGAGATCTATATACAAAAGCTCTGATATTCTGGGGTCAAAGGGCTCTTAGCAGGTTGTGTAGATGTCATGGAAAAATTAATGCACAATTTTTCACTCGTCACTTACAGAATGAATTTTTAATACATTAATAGAAATTGAAAATTGTGGCATTTGTAAGCAAATTTTTATCAGGAAATTAACCATGCAACAATGTAATCAAGGGCCCCACATCTAAACTATTACTATTTATATAATGAACAATGGAACATTCAAGATACTGTGGTGCTCCATTACACCTGGGAGCTCATGTATTATATTCATTTCATTCCCTTCCTCTCCTCTCCTCTCCTCTCCTCTCCTCTCCTCTCCTCTCCTCTCCTCTCCTCTCCTCCCCTCTCCTCCCCTCCCCTCCCCTCCCCTCCCCTCCCTCCTCCTCCTCCTACCCTTCCTCCTCTTCTCACTCACTCTGTCTGGGTGAGCAAGTCAGAACTAATCACGGGTGTAACTTCACTCTCATAAGTCATCATTCTTGCCATCAGTAGAGCACTGTCATTTCTTGTTATATTTGTGTTCGTATGTCTATATTCCCAACTAGTTTATGAGAGGTAGTCTCTTGAGTTCAGTGGCCATAACTTTATCTTTTTTTCTCAGGTGTCTAGTACAGTGCATGAGACACTGATAGGGCTCAGCTGTTGTGGAACTTTGACTGCGATTCACTGAATTCACTGTCCTATATCGGTTGAACCATGAACAAAATATGAATATTGATAATGTGACAGTATTTGGAGAGACGCAAAAACCCAAAGTTAAGCTAATGCCATTCTCTACTAAAAATTACTGTCTGAAATGCCTCTTCAGAGGCACAATAAGGGAGCAATGCAAGCATTTATCACTTAACTGCAAATCTGCAAATCACTTCTTGATTTTTACCCACCACCCCCCTCCAGCATACTTGATGGTTTCTAATGGCCTAGCATAAAGACTTTCTGACAAATAGGAATGCAAAAGTAGGCATGTCACATGTAAAGATAACCAATGACTTGGCCTTCAGATATATAATAAATGGGTTAAAATAAGTCAGTGTTGGCTTATAACTAATGATTTTAGTCTTGGTTTAATTCTGTAACTACAGAATAAAACAGACAAAAGTCAGAAAAGTCTATCCAAAGTGGTCTTGATGTGAGCTAATGTGAGTTTCCCATCATTGAAAATGCTAAAATAGACTTGTGATGGTCATTTGTTAGGGATATTATGAAAAATATACAAGCATCAGGTCAGGAAATTCTACTGAATGCCCTTCAAAGTCCCTTCCATTCTGGATATTCTGAAATTTTTAATATTTATTTATTTATTTATTTATTTATTTATTTATTTATTTAGAGACAGAGCATGAGCAGAGGAGGGGCAGAGAGAGAGACGAAGACACAGAATCCGAAGCAGGCTCCAGGCTCCAAGCTGTCAGCACAGAGTCTGACGCAGGGCTCAAGCTCACAAACCGCGAGATCAGGACCTGAGCCGAAGGATATTCTGAAATTTTTAAATCACTGCACACTCGCACACACACACACACAGTTATAAAATGCCTGACTGAAACAGACTACGATAACAAAAAAATCTTTTGCTGGACAAAAATAAAGGTAACTATTATTTTTCAAATAAAGAATGGATTATTTACTTTCAATAACATTTAGAATACAAACGTGAAACTTCAATAATCTCTATATGCAACCTAAAATAATGAAGATATAACACTCATTCAAACAGCATTATTTTATTTAGCACCTACACATCAGAGAAATTCTAAATGCCAGGGATACATAAGTGCATTAGTGTCCTACTGCTGCTGTGACAAATTACAAGTTTAGTTGCTTAAAACAACACAGATTTATTATCTTAAAGTTCTGGAGGTCAGAAGTCCAAGATAGGTTTTGCAGAGGTGCCAGGAGAGCTGTGTTCCTTGTGGAGACCCTTGAGAGAGTCTGTCCCTTGCCTTTTCCGGCTTCTAGAGACTACTGCTTTCCATGGCTCCTGACTGTATTACATTAATCTCTGCTTCCATTACCATATCTCCTCTAATTTTCATGCCTCCTTCCTCCCCTTACAGGCAACCCAGTGATTATATTGGGCCCACCCGAATAATCCAGGATAATCTCTCCAACTCAAGATTCTTAACGTCATCACGTTTGCAAAGTCTCTTTTGCCATGTAAGAAAACACATTCACATATTCTGGGAATAGAAACATGGACATCTTTAAAGGATCATTATGCTGCCTACTATAAGGAATGAATAAATGAGATCCCCTCAACATGGGGTTATAATCAAGTGGGTGAAACAAGAAAATAAATATACAGATATGTGACGTAATGTCAGGTAATCACCCGGGCTATGAAGAGAAGGCTGGGTAACGTGCTATCTTACAATATAGCTTCATTGATGATGTATTTTTTTTTTTTTTTAGGAGAGGTAGAAAATAAATTTTAAGCATCTCAAGTTTGAGACACTTCCAAAGGGAATAGTCATGAATGCCACTGGAAGTATAGGATTCTAGATTTCTGTGGAGAAGTTGTGGAGAGTGATAAGTGGTATCTATTTACCAGTTTTTATAAATGAACAGCCAGATGAAGAGATACACAGAGCAAGGTCTGGGAAAAGTCCCAAGTACAGGAGCTTCTGTCTCCTTGAAGTTGGGGTGCTCAGCATATAAATATTATAGCCATGGGCCTATGATCACTTGGGTGGGGGAGTCAAACAAGAGAAGAGTTGCAAAGACTTCAAAAGGCAGGAAGAGAAGGAGCAGGAAAGGTGACTAGTGGCTCATGACATGGGAAGGGTGGTGATCCAAGTGATGGAAGACTTTCAAGGAGAAGGAGGGGTCACCAGGACCAAGTCATGTAGAAAGCCTGAGATAGATGGATCACTGGGGCCGTGACACAAGCAGAATGGTGGGGCCAAAAATCTAATTGAGGTGGATTCAGAAGAGTGGAAAATGACGAAATAAAGATTGAATATAGGCAACTCTTTTGGGGAGCTCTGCTTTAAAGGGGAACAGAGCAACGAGACAGGAGCTGGAGAAGGAAGAGGGGTCAGATGAAGTTTTCCTTTTTAAAGATGATGGAAAAGATCTAGTAGCAGAAGGAGAGCACTGATGTCACAGGGCCGTGAGGTGATAGCTACTCAGTGAATGAGTTGGCTAGGCAGTGCTGAGTGCCCTGGAACTTTGTGTAAATACACTTAAGGTGCAATCAGTCAGCATGACTGTCTAGTCAAAATCAGTTGCTTGGGTGTTGGGGCAGAGTAGGCAAAGAAATAGATTTAACCAGGTTGAAAATTTCTGGGTGAGTACAAGAGAGGGAGGAAGGGACAAGAGCATGGCCGTAATAATGGACTACAGAACCTGAGGAAAAGGAGAGGGACGCAGACACAGGAGGTGGGCAGTGACAAGGCAGGAGGCTCAATGGATCGGAGACCCTTTTAGAGTTGATGAATTATCAAAATTGGAGGACTGGAGGAAGTGGTGGCCAAAGAGTAGGAGGCTTTACACTGAGTTTACCATCAGCACAAAGGATTCAGATAGTCACTGCGTTCATCTGAGATTCCTGACAGAGAGAAAATGGCTGTCTTTCAGAAGTGACTCAGAGTGTTGCTCTATCTTTAGCTCTCTCCTTCAGATCAGAAGCCTGTGCTAACAGGAGTAGATAAACCAATCAGGAAAACAGAAAAAGGAGCTATAGAGTCACCCATGTGGGATTGTCACAGGACCACAGCACAAGATTCATTCGCAGTTTCTAAAATTGCTAGGAAGGAAATCCTGAAGGAGGTAACCACATCTCCTCTATTGTGTACATCTGCACAGCGTATTGTATAACCTTGTAAAAACATACCCACCTGTGCCAGTCTTACTGGCTTAAGAGTATCTCTTGGATAAAATCAGAGAATGTCATGTGAAATTTGTGTCTCCCAAACTAAATTGGCTGAGCTGACAAAGACTTCTGCTTGTCCCTTGGGAGAAATCATATGTCTTTTCTTCAAAGAAAGAGCCTTCAGGCTTCAGGGATAAGGTTTTACAGAGGGTTTTGATTTTTCTTCTTCAAACCAAATTGGAAATTTTGTTTTTGTCAGAAGACTTGAAAAACACATCCCCATGCAGCTATCAACTATAACATCTGAATGTTTAATTCAATCCCCTTGGAAAAGGCAGCTGTGGCAACAAATCAACTGTCTGTCTTTGTCTTTAATCTTCATTCTCATCTCTAGAGAAGCTTATTAACTTTGAAGGATACACGAACTTGCAGGATACAACGAGGATATATAAAATCTGTACAAAAACGGCCTTATACGATTTACCTCTTACATGATTAGGCAAACGCAAACTATGACACTTCACTCTGTTTAAAAAAGGTGCGTGCATGTGCGTGTATCTAAATTTTGAGGCAGGTAATAGCTTATATTATACAATGATGTGTTTCTTAAAGATATTTTATATTCAAGTATTACATCTTGGAGAAAATGGAAGTTTGACGTGGAAAGCCATATTTGGTTTAGTTTCACCCACATGTCTCAAAAGAGCCATCTGTTCACCTTTTAGAAAACTGCCCTTCTCTGTGTGCACAACAGCAACCAAGAGAAATTAAAACATGAGTGAATAAGAAATGCAACCTCACTGCAATCCTAACATTTTTTTAGGTAGGCTCCATGCCCAGCATGGAGCCCAATGTGGGGCTTGAACTTACAATCCTGAGATCAGGTCCCAAGCTGAGATCAAGAGTCAGATGCTTAACGGGTGCCCCATTACTAACATTTTTGGATGAATCAGTAATCCTTCTCTTTTATCCAACTAGTAACTGTCTTTTTAAAGAGTACCAACTATGCTTTAAAATTTTCAGTAAAAATGTATAGAGAATATTAAAGCAACCTTAAGAAAGAAAGCAGACCCTTTTCTGATCTATCTTCTTTCCTTTCCCTTTTAAAAGAGAACACCATCTTGAATATGTTATCTATCATCCCAATTCATGTCCCTTTACTTTTTACCACATCTGTAGACATCCCTAAATAATAGTACAGCTTTTGCATGTATTAGAACTACACATTTAAAAAATGCAATGCTACTGTATTATATCCTTTTAGAACTTTTTGTAAATCAACAGTTTTTGATTTGTCTATGGTGATGTAGCCAAGTCTAGTTCACTTTCACTGTCAAATACTATTCCGCTGATCGACTAATCTACAATTTATACATTCTTTCTACTCGCATTAAGGGTTACAACGAGCAGTCTTATAAATGTCTCCTGTATACAGGTGCAACCATTTCTCTAGACTGGAAAAGTCATAGTTTTACCACATATTTTCCGAAATATTACCCAGACTTATTCTCATATGAGAAGACAATCTCCCCTTTTTTACAAAATAAGTATTTAATTGTTAGACATTTTAAATTTTAACAAAATTATGGCCAGGAAATGGAATTCCATGGTTTTCATTTCACTGTGCATTTCCATGATTACTGGTAACTTGAGTATATTTTATATGTATATTATCATTCTTCTGTAAATTGTCTGTTTAAACCCTCTGTCCACTTTTTAATTGGTCTACCTCTCTTCTTCCTAATTTAAGAGTTCTTTATACATTCTGGATACCAGTACTTTGTTGTTTAGATGTATGTCTCCTACTCTGTGGTTTGTCTTCACTTCTATTTTATGGGATTGTCTTTATTCACACAAGTTTTTGTTTTATTTTTTTTTTTTAATTTTTTTTTTCAACGTTTATTTATTTTTGGGACACAGAGAGACAGAGCATGAACGGGGGAGGGGCAGAGAGAGAGGGAGACACAGAATCGGAAACAGGCTCCAGGCTCTGAGCCATCAGCCCAGAGCCCGACGCGGGGCTCGAACTCACGGACTGCAAGATCGTGACCTGGCTGAAGTCGGACGCTTGACCGACTGCGCCACCCAGGCGCCCCAAGTTTTTGTTTTAAATGTAGTCAGATTTGCTAAATCTTCCTTTGTAATTTTTGCATTTTGTATTGTGTTTAAGGAATCCTTGCCCACTAGGCATATATAAGTATATTCTCCTGTTTTCTTTTAGATGTTCTGAGTGTTGTTTTTTGCATTTAGGCCTTTAACCCCTCTGGTATTGATTTTGTTTGTGGCTAAAAGTAAGAAAATAATCATATATTTTTTCCCAATTAGCCAGTTGTCCCAGCAGCATCTACTGAACAGTCTATTTAGTGACCAGTCCATCTCCAATCCTCAAATTTCTTCAAAACTGTCCTGTTCCAAAAATTGGCTATTTTTGGCCCTTCCTCTTCCATATGAGCTTTAAAACCAACGTTTTAGGTTTCATTAAAAATCTTACTGGGAGGAAAATAAATAAATGTTAAAAAAAAAAACCGGGGGGGGGGGGGGTGGTGGTGCACCTGGGAGGCTCCGTTGATTGAGCATCCGACTTCAGCTCAAGTCTTAATTTCACGGTTTTTGAGTTCGAGCCCCACATTGTGCTCACTGCTGTCAGCACAGAGCCTGCCTGCCTTGGATCTTCTGTACCCTCTACCACCCCTTCCCAGTTTGCGCTTTCTCTTAAAAATAAATAAATCTTAAAAAAAAAATCTTACTGGGAGGTTTATTAGAATTGCCTTGAATTTGTAGATTTATTCAGGAGAATTAAGGTCGTAATGACATGGAGCCACCCTATCTACAAACATGACATTCCAAAAATGCCATGTAATGTTTTATTAATTTCATGTTAATCTGTATTCTCTGTATCATTTCAATCTTAACATATGTGCCTCAAAAACAAATATATCACTACCATGTTAGTATCATAATAGTTATTCAGATAGTGCCCAATTTACGATGATGTTTCAAATTACAATTTTTCAAATTTATGATGGTGTACCAGCAATACACATTCAGTAGAATCACAATTCAAATTTTAAATTTTGATCTTTTCCTGGGCTATCAACATACATGGGGTATGATGCTCACTGGTGATTCTGGGCAAGGGCAATGAGCCACAGCTCCCAGTCAGTCACACAATGTCAACGGTAAACACCTGATACACTTTCAACCATTCTGTTTTTCATTTTCAGTACAATATTCAATAACTTACATAAGATATTCAACAACTCATTATAAAATAGGCTTTGTGTTAGATTATTTTGCCCAACCGCAGGCTAATGTGGAGTTAGCACAATTAAGATAGGCAAGGCTGAGCTATGATGTTTGGCAGGTTAGGTGTATTAAATGCAGTTTATCAGGATGTAACAGTGTTGGGAAGTCGAGAAAGATCTGTACACAGAAAGCCAACCAGATCAACAAGTCAAAGTATATCCTCAAATAACCATCCTCAGTATTTTTGTGAAACATAAAGCTATCCTAGAATCAGGGGTATTATTTGGAAAATGTTTTTGAAAAATTATTTCCTGAGCTGGCTTATTCTCAGAGATAAATGATGCCGTTTCCTTCTCACAGGCTCTATTCTCTGTTCCTCAAAACTCTTCAAGTGCCAGATTCAAAAGAAGTGAGCTGTGTGTTAAAAGTCATGAGATAATTCTTTTCAATTGTACACACAAAGTAAATCATGCTTTGCTCACTTGAATAAGACTTTAGCTCCCTTACTGTATTTGTTTTTTTAATGCTACGAAGAGGCAATTTTAAGACAAGAATTTATCCAATCATTTAACAAAGCTACAATTCAGAAAACTGGCAAGCTTTACAGAACATCTTTTAGAGAGCAAATATTGTATTTATTTATTTATTGTTCTATTCATCATGTAGCATAATGTGAATATTATAGTACAATTAACAATAACTGTGATTATAACAGTTATATATATTCACAGCTGGGTATGAGAACCACTCTTCTGTCTATTTATCATTCATTAAACCTTTCAAAAAACAGAGAGTGAAAGCTTTCTATGAGAATTCAGTATACACAGTGTACATTGTATTAGTTGACTTTAATTTGCATCTGCTAAATAGTGAAGTCTTTCCTTATCTTCCCCAAATAGATGAAATTTGCCCCTCATTTAAATCTCTATAAAAATTCAATTTTACTTCTTAAGACAATTAACAATTTTTCCTTGCATTTCTGCTATTTGTAACATCATGGAATTTTCTATGCTATAATATGGTGGCCATGTGAATGGGACATCAAGTCACACAGACCGTTAACCCTGTATCTTCTGTGTATTAACTGTATGACATGGGACAAATTACTTGACCTGTCTAGGCCTTAGTTTCCTCATTTATAAAATGAAGAAGACAATATTGAACTACATCATAAGGTTGTTGTGAAAATGTAGGTAAAGAGTTTAATACAGGGGCACCTGGGTGGCTCAGCTAGTTAAGCGTCCGACTTCGGCTCAGGTCACGATCCCGCAGTTTGTGGGTTTGAGGCCCATGTCAGGCTGAGAGCCCAGAGACTGCTTTGGGTTCTGTGCCTCCCTCTCTCTCTCTCTGCCCCTCACGTGCTCACGCTCTTGTCTCTCTCTCAGAAATAAACATTTAAATAATAAATAAATAAATAAGTAAATAAATAATATAGAAGAGTTTAATATATAGTTTGTATTCACTTACCTACCATCATCAGTATTATCTTATTATGTCCTGTCCCAAATCTTATACAATCTAAATTACAAGCTTCTAGAAGGGCAGAAGCCATAGCTACCTTTCTTTACACAGTGACACTTTGCTGAATAAGGTGTAAGGGTCACACAAATTAATAAAATTTGTTGAATTAAAGATATTTCTCTATCCATTATACTCCAAGGATCTCTTTTATACTCCTCTTTATATGTCTGGTTTCTCAAATGAAATAATAAGCCATATAAGGGCTGGTTGCATTTCAATAAATAAATGAATGAACCATAGTAAATAAATGCTATCTGATGGTAAATGAGTAAGTATATGCTGCATGCACATGTAAAATTAAAATCACTGTTTGACAAATCAAAATAAAATATTAAGACATTTGCAGATGTAATTTTAAAAAAGAAAACAGGGGCGCCTGGGTGGCGCAGTTGGTTAAGCGTCCGACTTCAGCCAGGTCACGATCTCGCGGTCCGTGAGTTCGAGCCCCGCATCGGGCTCTGGGCTGATGGCTCGGAGCCTGGAGCCTGTTTCCGATTCTGTGTCTCCCTCTCTCTCTGCCCCTCCCGCGTTCATGCTCTGTCTCTCTGTGTCCCAAAAATAAATAAACGTTGAAAAAAAATTTTTTTAAAAAGAAAACAAACAAACAAACAAACAAACAAGTTTTCCGTTGTCAGGCAGTTGCCTGAAAAATGTATGCAATATTTTTAAAAGAAATTTAGTAGGCAAAGATACAACACCTATTTAAAAATTTGGTCTCTTCATTTTAATGGATAAAAAATGGTTTCCTGATTTTAATACAGGAAGCCAATCTAACATCAAACATTTAAATGTATGAATCTCATCTAAAATATTTAACCCCTTGATGAAGATTATATAACTGGACGTAGTTGAAAATTATGGCATAAAACCTCCAGGAAGAATAGCTTATGAGTAGACCATCAGTAACAGATATTTCATTATAAATAACTGAAAATAAGATGCTATGATAACAGTGTACTCTTTGATAGAGATACAATATTTTTCTTTGTTACATTTTTGTGTGTCAAAAGATGTGGGTGTTTCCCCCTTTCTTATTTTGCTGGTGGAAGAAATCCAGAAGCCAAATACAATAAAAATAATGACTGCATTTATAGACAAAGATTTTTTTTTTCTTTTTAACTAATTACCATACTTTTTAACTAATTTCCCCCTCTCCCATGGTAATTGAAAGAAATAACTTTCAAATACTGTGACAAAACTCACTTTCTACCCCTAGACACTGCTGAGTAAGCATTAAGGTCTCCCTTCCTGTCCCATCATGCCTAAGTCAGAGTCTCCAAGAGTCCCGACAGCTGTGGAAGCTCTTTATTGGAGATGTGAACTTTGAAACAACCGATGGGAGTCTGAGGAGCCATTCTGAGCAATGGGGAACACTCACGGACTGTGTGGTAATGAGAGATCCAAACACCAAGCACTGCAGATGCTCTGGGTTTGTCACATATGCCACCGTGGTAGATGCAGCCACAAATGCAAGGCCACACAAAGTGGATGGAAGAATTGCGGAACCAAAGAGCGCTCTCTCAAGAGAAGATTCTCAGAGACTTGGTGTCCACTTAATTGTGAAAAAGATCGTTGGTGGCATTCGAGAAGACATTGAAGAATATCACCTAAGAGATTATTCTGAACAGTATGAAAAAGTTGAAATGACTGACATCATGACTGACAGAGACAGTGGCAACAAGAGGGACTTTGCTTCTGTAGCCTTTCATGACCATGACTCCGTAGACAAGACTGTCATTCAAAAACACCACACTGTAAATGGCCACAACTAAGAGGAGCCCTATCTAAGCAAAAGATGGCTACTGCTTCATCCAGCCAAAGATGGCAAAGTGGTTCAGGAAACTTTGGTGGTGGTCGCGAAGGTGGTTTTGGCGGGAATGAAACTTTGGTCATGGAGGAAATATCCATTGGTCAGGTGGCTTTGGTGGCTACCAAAGTGGTAGTGGTTATGGCGGCAGAGGGGATGGCTAGACTGCATTTGATAATGATGGAAAGTCATTTTAGGGGTGGCAGGAGCTGCAGTGATTTGGGTAACCACAACAATCTTTAAATTCTGGACCCAGAAAAGGAGGACATTTTGGAGGCAGAAGCTCTGGCCACTATGGTGGTGGAGGCCAATACTTTGCCAAACCACGAAACCAAGGTGGCTATGGTGGTTCCAGCAGCAGCAGTAGCTATGGCAGTGGCAGAAGGTTTTAATTACTGCCAGGAAATCAAGCTTAGCAGGAGAGGAAAGCCAGAAAAGTGACAGGGAAGCTACTGGTTACAAGAGATTTATGAACTCAGCCAAGCACAGTGGTAGCAGGGCCTAGCAGCTACAGAGAAATGTTTTAGACAATACTTACGTGTATGGGCAGAAAAGTCGAAGACTATTTGTGATTAATTATATACAGGTTGTTTTACTTTCTGTCATGTGGACAATATAAGGCATTCCAAGAAAGGGTTTTAATGTAGGGTGTTTTTGTTGTTTTGTGTTGTTTTGTTTTGTTGCACCCATGCTGCAAATTGCTAAATGCAATAGTCTGATCATGGTGCTGAGTCAATGTGTCTTTTTTAAAAAGGGGTGTGTAAAGTTAGCTTACTAGGAAGCCACCTTGGTAAACTACCTCAATAATGTAAAGTTAGAATTCCTTCAGAGTGATACCAGGTTCCATTTGAGATTTATTTGCGATGTGCCTGGACATGGAAGCCACAGTCTCCAAAAACTTTGGCGTAGTTGAACTGACAGTTAATGTGTTGTGACCTGGAGTTCATGGTGAAAGGGTCACCCAAGGAAAGTCACAGAGTTTATTTGGTGATTAATATGATTGTTGGCACATCCTATGCAATATATCCAAATTGAATTATGGTATCAGATAAAAGTATAGATGGGACTGAAATTTATGTATTATCCATTATCATGCACAATTAATAAACGACTTAATATCCTCCTGGAAAAAACAAATACTATCATAAAATTCAAACATACTTTTCACAGGTGCCATGAGTCAAAGAGAACATAAACCAGATTCTCTGTGTAAAAGAGTGGTTAGCAACCAGGATAATCTGTGTGCGGACGTGCACTCCCACACGCACACACACGAAGAGGCAGGAAGTTCTTAAAGAGGAAGCTGTGCCACCACTAAAGCAGGTCCAATACTTACAGCCGTCAAACATGACCAGTTTTATCTGTTCCATATTTTAGTCACAGTATGTATCAGATAACCAGTATCTCTCAAAGAGAACAGTCTGCTAATGATCCCTCTTGAGGAATGGGGTAAGATTAATGCTGGTCATCTGTTCATCATAATCACTACAGTATTTACTACAGAGTGAAGTTTAGGGATTGCCCTGTGCGACCTTATGGCTTGATCAATCAATTAAAGATTCTCAAATCTAGATCTGGACTGGATGCTCCATACCCAACCGATGTCTATTTCCTAACTTGGTAAACATGCCATTATTTAGCCAGCAGCTCCAAATTTAAGATCAGCCACCTCTTCTTCATTCCCTATGTTACTGGTCTAGACCAAGAACTCCTCACTTTGTATCTGGATTACCACTGCAACTGCCCCCTAATTTTCTATGCCCCCAGTCTCACCTCCCTCTTCTCCCTCCCTTAACACACTTTCAGAGTATTCTGAAATTCAGATTTGCTCATCACTCTCCTGCTTAAAATCCTTCACTGGTCCTCCAAAGACTCTTAGGGTGAATTCAAAAAGCTTCAAATGGTATTCAAGGTCATTCACGATCCAGCCAACCAGTAATGTCCACAGTTTTCTGAATTCACCATCCCCTCTCAAGCCTTCTGGTCTATGTAGAAACTGAGCTCTGTCCTTGCTCCCTGTATCGGAAAAATTCTTAAAGAATCTGCTCAAGTATCAGCCCTGTTTTGGAGGTTATTTCTGATTAAAGTTTCTGTCCCCAATCCTAATTTTCTAGTCTGCACATACATATGTGTGCTTGTGCGCACACACACATACACACACACATTCCTTATTTAGCCACTCTGCTCATGCACTCCCATAGCAACTTAGGCATATATCACTATTTTTGGACTTAGTCTTTCATCTGTACATTCTCACTGCTTGGTATATAACAATGCTCAGCAAATGTATTGAATAAAAAGGAAAGAATAATCTATTCTACCTGTCTCTTTTGCTCACCCTTCCCCTTGTAGTCACTGTTCAACTCACTTCACACTGGTTTGCACCTGTATTACTCCATCGAAAAAGCCCTCCAAATCTCTGCTAAACTCATCAAACATTTTCCAGTCCTTCTCTTGGCTTTCAGCTATGTTGATATTACCATTTCCTTGAAACACTCCTCTCTTGGCCGCCAGGATACGACACGCTCCCATCCTTCCCTGGGCTCCAGCCTTCTTTTCAGTCCCTCAGGCATATCAGCTCCCCTGCGAGCCAGTCTCTAAACACACAGTTCCCTCTGTCTAGGATCCTCCAGTACTTCTAACCCTCTCATCTCAACTTCAGCTAAAGCTTCAGATCAGTGTTTCCCATATTTCAATGTAAATCTTATTAAAATGCAGAGTCTAACTCAGCAGGTCTAGGATAGGACTGGAGAATCTGCATTTCTAAGAAGGTTCTAGGTGATGCTCAAGCAAACCACGCGTGGACGACATTTTGAATAGGAAGACAAGTCAAATGTCTTTGCAGGGGAATGTTCTGTGATTCCACCTTACCCCCCACACTTGATGTAGTCAAATGCCCCCAATTCATACTCTGACCGTACCATGTAATTCCCCATGATATCTGTTGCTTACCATTATAACCTACGTGCATCCTTCTCCCCAGACTCCTGCTTCCACTAGGACCTGGAACATTCATTTTTGAGAAATGAATGAACGATGCTTATTGAGCCCACTCCTCATAGGCCGAATCACTTCCCTTCATGACACTAACACAAGGCTCACCACCCTGAGCTCGAGTCCTGCAGAAATCCAGCTCATCTGTGCTTAGTTCTCTGAGCAATATTCTATTCCTTCCCAAGGGTCACTCAACTGGGGCCTGCTGATCTATGGCCAAAGAGTAAATGGTTCCATATGTACTGGCCTTTTTATTCATCATAACAAGTGTGGTTTTGGCCACAGTTTCCATGTACAGTCGACCAGTACTCCAGATGCTCTTGTGCCAGGTATACCAGAAACAGAGTTAAAAAAAGCAAATTCTACTTATCATGGCCAGATCCAAATCTCCCGTCCTGGTGTGAGAAATATTTTGGCGCCAGCAGGGATAGAGGCAGAAGGAAAAGACAAAAACTTTTAGTACATTCTGATTTTTTTTTTCCATTTAAAATTCATTGCCTAGATTCTCATAAAATCTCGATCCTTCTTGCGTTTAGGAAAAAAAAATTGACTAAAAATGCTATTGGAAATATATAAATTAATGGCTAGATACAAGAGCTAGAATATCTGCATGAAAGAATGGAAGAGCTTAACTGCGTAAGACACACGACAGGCAGGACCGACGTCACAGTTGCCGAGAGAACTGCCTGGAGGAAGTGCCAAAGCAAAAACTAAAAATAAACAAAACATAGTCTGAGATACAAACTCCACGGTTGTCATTTCCGTTGACTAACCAATAGTTAAAATAGTACTAGCTCAGTCGCACAAATAAAAAGATGTTAACACTTCATTAAAATGTTAATAATACATCTCAGAGAAAATTGTTGCTCTCTAAATACAGAGTTTTAAGTATACTTCAGAGAAGAGATAATTTATTTTATCATTTATTTGAAATTAATTTTTTTTCTCAATTCTGTTTGGTAAACCTATTAGTATACTCAATTTGAAAAATGGCGATGTATTTCTTTAACGATACTCTTATTTGCACTGAGATTGTTCATGTCACTTAATTGTATACCAGAAAGTGACTGTTTTTCCCAGAGGTGGGAGTAAAGGCTGTGACCCTCTGATATATTCATGCCCAAAATGTAAATAGCCATAGCTTTTTTTTTCTTTAAGTGGATTTTATTTATTTATTTATTTATTTATTTATTTATTTATTTTTGTTTATTTTGAGACAGAGCCATTGTGAGTGGGGGAGGGACAGAGAGAGAGAGAGAGAGAGAGAGAGAGAGAGAGAGAATCCCAAGCAGGCTCTGTACTGCCAGTGCAGAGCCCAATGCAGGGCTCGAACCCATGAAGCTAGAAGATGATGACCTGAGCTGAAAGCAAGAATCAGATGCTCAACCGACTGAGCCACCCAGGTGCCCCGGTAAATAGCCATAGTTTTATGCATTTATAATTCACAGAATACTCACACATATAAATGATTTCTTAAAAAAAGAACAACATAACTTTTTAAATAGCACTAACATCTTGATTTTTTTCAGTAATTTTACTGTGTACTGAATTATACAGAAAGTACACAGAATTTTCTAAAAATACAAATCTGGGAGAGTACATTTCTTAGTCAAACTTTTCAAATTTTCCATTGATTTTCCCAAGCACACAATTGTCTTCACTTTATATTAATAATGCATTTCCAATTCTGTTTCAGATAAGAAATTCTTGTAATTATTTATCATCCCCAAATTTCATTAAGTTACTAATTATTATCCCAAAGTTCATATTTCAGAATTTGGAATAACATTTCTCAGCATGGTAATTTGCCTGATACTAGACGTCACTTAAAATGAATTCATTTTACATAATATAATTTTACAGAATGGACAAAGTAGGGCACAGATCCACTTTACTGAACCTGAAGCTTCAAACAGAAGTGGTCCAAGTGAACCACAAGACGTCCCCACCTATGGGGACAAGGTAAGACACTGTAACACAATTCTGTTACATAA
Organism: Herpailurus yagouaroundi; assembly: GCF_014898765.1. Lineage (NCBI taxonomy): Eukaryota > Metazoa > Chordata > Mammalia > Carnivora > Felidae > Herpailurus > Herpailurus yagouaroundi. The sequence continues at coordinate 30,624,853 of NW_024412413.1, read as the reverse complement.
TGGCTCCCAAAGAGGAGATACGAAGGGGGTCTGAGGAGCAGAGAACGTGGAAGGACTGGATCCTTTGGAACTCTGTGATCTGAGAAATAATAACAGCAAGAAACAAAGAAAGTTTGGAGGAGACGGCTAGGATTCTGCAAATAAGTGTATAGCTGAAAAAGTGCCTCAAATCAATAGAAACAAACAAATAAAATATTCTGAGTTTGGGGAGACTTTCGAGCACTGCTCACAAGATTTCTATCCCAGCAAACTAAGGATATTCACCAAGAAAACCTAGCTCCATTTAAAAATAAAAGTCAGTGGGGGGAAAAATATAATAAAATACATAAATAAATAAAAGTCAGTGGAAAACAGGATTCACTTAATAAAAATCACATGTAACCAAATCTGATGGAAACTGATGTTATCATCTATTCTACAAAGGAAATAAAACCTGCACACACCAATAGCATTAACACCACCAAAGAAAACTTACGCACTTACAATTCCTGCCACAAAGAGTATCCTTTCTTAAAAAACAATGAACAAAATAAAAATGAAAACCAGTTAATAGGATGAGGTTGTGGATCTGGGGGGAGCAGGAAAAGAGACCTCACAACAAAGCCCCGTCAAGGAGGTAAAGCCATAATATTATTATAAACGGGATTTAAAGATATGATAGCTCAACTGTTCTTACCAGGAAGCTATATCCACACAGTCAGGTTTGAATAAGCTATGATGAGCACACCATATGGCACACCTCCTGGATAATCAATGAGAGACAGTGTGTCTTAAACACAATTCTCTTTGGTGAGGATTCTAATACTAAGCTAAGGATGTGTGTGCTTGCTAAAGTCTGGTATATGCAGAAGATTTAAGTACTCAGGCAAGTGGGAATAGGTAATGTATAAAATCCCAAAGTAGGCTCTGCAACCAATTATTTATAAGCATTGACACTAGGGCCTATTTCTCCATATGCTCCCAACCAGAGGTCCTCAATACTTGTCTCCCCTCTCTCCCCCCAAAAATACTCATTAGGCTTTTTTGACTACTATATTACACAACAGTGAAAACATATTTACAGGATAAGCCAGGTTGATAACAAGGAAGCTAAAACTAGAATACAAAATGACAAGTCATGTGGTCTGGGTAGCTTAAGTATTTGGGCAGAAGTAGTGTAGGAGGTCAGAGTTTGAGCTCCGGATTTAGTCTCATCTTGACCCTAGCTTGCCTCCATCACTTCATAGTTGGTGTGACTTTGGTTACTTCAACCTCTTTAACACTAATTTGTGGAGAGAGTCTATGTGCATTCTCAAGAAGGCGATAAAATGTTTAGTCGTACATAAAATGGTGGCTGTTTTTATGGAAACCACAGGCACGTAAGGAGAATACTCCTAATGTCTATAATACTATATACCTGGATGAGCAAACACAAGATGGTAACGTTGGCAATCCTTTTCAAATTATTTTATAAATGGAATGCAACACCCATCAACATTCTAAAAGGATGTTTTTGGAGAACTGACAAAATAATTCTAAAGTTCATATGGATAAATAACAGGCCAGAATATCCAAGAAACATTTGAAGGAAAAGCTTGTGCACTATATTTTGAAGAAATACTTGAAGCAACAATAATGAAAAAGGTATGATAATAGATCGAGAACAAACAGATCAGTAAGACAGAAGACAAAGTCTCAGACACAAGTATATAACAGTTTAGTTTTAAGAAAGTAGAAATCAGTAAGGAAAGCAACAATACAAATGGAAGATAACTTTGTTAACTACAAATCTGTACCTTATGATCAAAATTAATTGATTTAGAATTTAAGATCTAATTGTCAAAAATAAAACCTTAAGAAGAGTAGCTAGAGATATATTCGGGGAGTAGGGAAGGACTTTCTCTGCATCAACTCCAAAGAAACCATAAAATTAAATTAATGATATTTTTCAAGAAGTTAATGCAACTAAACCTATCAATAATCAGAAAGAGAATTCAAGGGGAAATAACAAAGAAAACATACTGTAGATAGCAAAGGGGGTCAACCTTATTAATTAAAATGACCTAAGGATCTGGGGCACCTGGGTGGCTCTGTCAGTTAAGCATCCCACTCTTGGTTTCTGCTCAGGTCAGGATTTTGCAGTTTGTGGGATCAAGCCCTGCACTGGGCTCTGTGCTAACAGCACAGAGCCTCCTTGGGATTCTCTCCCTCCCTCTCTCCCCTGACCCCTGCTCATTCTCTCTCTCTCTCCCACTCTCAATAAATAAAATAAACTTAAAAAAAATAAAATGACCAATTTTAAAATGAACAAAACAATAGAAAAATGGCCAAAACATACAAATAGGCAATTCTGAGAAATACAAATGAGTAGATATATGAAAAGAAGTCAAAGCTCACAAGTCACGGTTCTTACCACACACATCAAAATGGTAACCATGGGAGACAACAGATAGGTTAATTATTTCGACAGTGGTACTCATTTTACAATGTATTGATATATTAAAACATCACATTGTACATATTATAACTATATCCAGTTTTTGTAAAAAATGAGTATTTTTAAAAAGCTCACAAGTTGTTAAAAAAATTAACATCTATTACAAAGACTTTTTAAAAATTAAACAATTAATAATTAAATAAATATAACACCTGATATATATGTTTTAAGGTATGGGAAATGGGCACTCCCATATATTATTAGTGAGAATCCAAATTTGTATACACATTCTAGAGCGAACTTGACTTACAGTTTGTTTTTAAGTTCTTATCCTTCTTTTTTTTAATGTTTACTTATTTATTTTGAGAGAGAGAAAAAGCGGGGGAGGGGCAGAGGGAGAAGGAGAGAGAGGGAGAGAGAGAAACTCCCAAGCAGGCCCTGTGCTGCCGGCACAAATCCCAAGGAGTGGCTCGATCTCATGAACCATGAGATCAAGACCTGAGCCGAAATCGAGAGTCAGAGGCTTAACCCACGGAGTGCCCCGGGAGCCCCTAAAGTTCCTATCCTTTGATTCAGTAATTCCTCGCACAGAGTGTGCTTCTTGGTTCCAAATCCACCATTCAAACTTTGTTTTGTGCTGCTGACACTGGGCCTCTCTGCAAGCTACAGCTTTCTCTTTCCAGTGGCTTCCTTGGTAGGCTTTGCCAAAAGGAGGCCAGAGGTCAGAGGAGAGAGACTCTTCCCCGTTTGATTGCTGCTTGAGTCAGCCTCTTCCCACAACAGCCTTGACCCTGACCGAGGCACGAGCACCAGGTGGCTGTGCCCCTCACAAGTCTGGGTCCGCCTCTGCTGGGTCTGTCCTCTGAGCTTGGAGGGCAGGGCCTCTTCTTCAAGTCTCTGAGCTTCTAACAGCAGCAACCTTCTCCTGGGAGACTATATTTTACATGTTACCAACAGTTGTCTTCTGGTAATTTTCTGTTTCTTGTATTTTGTGTGAGGGTGTACATGTGTTTTCTCATTTTTTTTTTTACTACTTTTCATTCTTTGTATAATTAGGAAAAGTTACTGCTTTTTTTTTTTTTAACATACATATTCACACTACACAGTGATTAAAAGCACACTCTCTAAAGCTAGATAGAGTTCAAAATCCAGTTTTGTTACACACTGACCGGATGACCTTGGGCAAATTTCAGATGCCCAGGTTAGTATAAAATACATACAAGATGCTAAGAATTCCACTAAATGGATAAAAATATTTGTTTCCCTTGACAAAATTAGAATCATATTGCTCATAATACTTTTTTCACTTAATACAAAGATAAATAAAATTCATATTTAAAAACTTTGAAAAATAAAAATCACACTTCCCTGTAAAGATATATAAGTGATTTTTAACTCTCACTTTGAAATAGTTTCAAACATACAGAAAAGTTGCAAAAATAATGAAAAGGACTCTCATATATCCATCTAGATTCATGTGTTGATATTTTCCCACATCTGGTATATCATTATCTTTTTTTTTTTTTTTCTGAATCTTTAGGGAGAAGCTATAGACACTATGCCTCTTTTATCTAAATTACTATAGTGGATATTTCCTAAGGACAAGACTGTTTCCATAAATAGAAATTTAGCACTGATACTATTATCTAATATTCAGCCCATATTACATTTTTGCCAATTGTCTTAATCATGTCCTTATATAGCAATTTTCCCACTGACCAAGGATTAAATCCAGAATCACACACATTGTATTTAGCTGTTGTTAAATATGGCTATATAATAATCCATCTACTAAAAAAAAAAAATAATAATCCATCTACTGATATATACTATGCTTTTATTTAACTAATACTCTCTAAAAGGACATTTGATTTGTGTCCATCTTTTTGTTATTATAAATAATGCTGGAATAAAAATAACTTGAAAATGAAATTATCTGAAGTCTTTGACAGTACATCTTAGTATTTTTTTTAAAGATGATTTAGGATCTTTAGGATGATCATTTAGGATTCAGCAGGAAAACAGAAATCACAACAGTTATTTTAACAGACAGAATTTAATACAGGGAACTGGTTAAACAGAGTTTGGAAGCCTGTAAAGGCTAAAAGGGAGCATGGAGGTAAGAAGAAATAGTAAATGCATGAAACAACTACCTCTCTGGGGCTAGAGAAACAAAGGAAATAGGCTGGATTATTGGAAACTGGGCACTTAGGGGCCCCCAGCTAACTTGAGATGGTTTGTTCAAAGGAGAGAAGAGTATTCATTAAAAAGATATTCTGAAAAAGAAGAGGAAATGACTGGCATTCCTTCTCCATCTCCCCTTCAACTCAAAACAAACAACAAGTAACTTGTATGTGCTTTAGTAAAATAATCCAAACAAATACATGAAAAGTAAAAGAATTTTGCCACCATAAACACTGAAACCTAGCAAAATCCTGTAGCGATTTGGAAGGCAATTTAAAATGTACATGTAATACACAAACCGGGCTTTATGGCAGCCATCATTACCTCATGCAAAGGAAAGAGAAAACGCTGGAGGAATTATTTTTTTTTAAAGGTAAATTATACTAAAACATTCTCTAGTTGTAAAAATCCATTTGAAATGCAAATGATCAGGGTCGGTTCAAAGCAACAGAGTTTTACCTATGCTTGAGCATGTATGACATACCCACAGTATGGGACCTTCTACTGATGCTTACCTCAGAAAGTAAAAGAAAGGAAATTGAAAGACACAGAAAGAAGTAGACAAGGACCAGCACTGGGCCTTAGTAACCAGTTCACTTGGATTATAAGGGTTTTTAATCTCTCTGAAGCCCTAACATATTTTACAAGTCCTAATTTCATAAAGTTCAAAGAAATGACTGAAAATTCTTATTAGCAGACTTGCTGACTACTTCCGCCAAACAGTTAACTGCCAAGTGGCTAAACAGAGAGAAGGACAAAGCCACCTAGCTTTACTGTGTCTGCAGCACCCAACAACTCAAAACCAGACAGGTAGAGATGTACAGAACCGCCGAAAGCAGAGTTCACGGTTTCCCACGAAACTCTGACAGACCCACAGGTGGCATTTACTCCACAGTAAATCATCCTCTGGGTCAGCAGCAGGAAGCTCATTATGGGCTGACGGTCCAAGAGACTGGGCACTTTTCTGAGTGCTACTGTAGTAATTTCCTGTGTGAAAAGCTCACTGCTGTTCTTGCATTCCTCAGGGTGCATTTCTTCTCATCTCAGAGGATGTTGCTCTTCCACAGGAAGAGGAAGGAACCAGTTGTTACTGGATGTGTGGGCAGAGAGAGCTGTTGGGCATTTTCAGCATGCCTCAGTCTCAGCTGTGGGAACTGGGGGTGCGGCTTAGGGCCCTAGACTCGGACCGCGCGTAGTCCTGCAGCAGTTAGGAGTCATAGCTTACAAAGACAGCATTTCTGACTGACTGGGTGTCATGGGATCTACCCCCAAAACCAAGAGCACACTATACACACTGTATGTTAGTCAACTTAACAATAAATTATATTTGAAAGAAGGAGGAGGAGGAGGAGGAGGAGGAGGAGGAGGAGGAGGAGGAGAGAAAGACAGCAGCTCAGGAATTTGGAAGGCAGAAATAATACCTGGAACTTCACACCTCCAGTTCCTAGAAATGTGCTAATATTCTGAAGGAAATTCTAAAAAGTACTCTGTTGGACTCCTAAGTAACATATTTTATACAGTCTTTTTGGATACAGTCTCTTTATTTTTGTTTGTTTGTTTTTACATTTCACAGAGAAGAGTTTAAGTCCTAAATCATTTTTGTTGAAATTTAATTAGAATAACAGTTTTTGGTAAAAGGAAACCCTCATTAATGTAAGCTTTCTTTCCTTGTGACCTGGAAATTGGGAATGAAGCTCAAATTAGTATATTTTTCAGTATAGCTAAATCAAACAGTTGGGACTTATGGCCATTATGATTTTTATTAAAAACTACATTTTATTTGAAAGAAAAAAAGAAAGCTTCTGACCCACACTATTAATCTCTTTTTATAGTTGTACTATCTTAGTAAATTTTACAGATGATGAGATCTGTGTCTTCTAAAAAAGAAAAAAAGTCATGTTCCTTTAACAGACTAAAAAGTTTTAGTTGGATCCTTTTTTTTTAAATCAAAAAACACATTTTTTAAAGGTCAACTATCACATTCACAACTGTTGGTAGTTTTTATAACATATGGGTCATGATATACTTCAAAAGCAAAGATACGACTAATTGAAAATAGTCTCTTTCCATCTCTAATATTTTCGCTCCTATCTCTAAAATAACTTGTATCTGGAAAAAAAAAAAGGGGTGTTTTCTTTTAAATGGTAAAGGATCTGTGAAAACATTTTTCTTCATCACCTCTGTTGATTATCATGTATGTCTTATTTGTAAAATGTCTTTTGCAATTACTTCATTTCTTACAGTTTCAAAGGGCAACGTTTTAAAATTATTTCTCAGGGCTCCTGGGTGGCTCAGTCGGTTGAGCGTCCAGCTTGGGCTCAGGTCATGATCTCACAGTTTGTGAGTTCGAGCCCCGCGTCGGGATCTGTGCTGACAGCTCAGAGCCTGGAGCCTGCTTCGAATTCTGTGTCTCCCTCTCTCTCTGCTCCTCCCCCACCCATGCTCTGTCTTCTCTCTCCTTCAAAAATAAATAAAAACACTAAAAAAAAAAATTTTTTTTAATTATTTCTCAACCCTAATAAGAATTCTTTTGTTTCTACTAAGCATCTTAGAGTTACAATTAACTTTTTGAGTTACCGGATTAAAAGAAAAAAAAAATTACTGTATCCTAGTTGACATGTTCACTATTGTCAGAAATGAAGACTAAAAGTCTTTTACTAAAAGAAGGAAAACTGTAAAAGGTACCAGCTAGTGAACCCGAATACAGATTCTACAAACACGTATGTTCATTTCCTTTCAAATGCTTAGAGAAGGGCCAGGAGAAAGATACCCCAGGGCCACTAAACCAATGCCCAAGGATAACATTAAACTGTTTTCCTAAAGCTTAGTAAGCAGCAACAAAATTACAAACAACACACCTAGTTTCAGAAATCCTATGCTAAACTTGCAAATCAAAAGCATAGTATAAAATTATAAAAATATTGCAAAGTTTAAAAACTTAAAAAAGAATCTCACCTACCTCCAAATTTAGAGGCAGTTTATACGTAAAACCAGCAATGTTAGCATACAGAAAAGTAGTGAAAGCGGGAGGTTTGTGCAACCTGATTTTTACGGATTTCCCTGGAAAAGTAAATGGGGAATCTGGGGACAATAAATTGCATATTACCATTTTACACTTTCAAAGTGATAAATTTTAGTTTTGAGACATTTAGGTTTGCATACACTGTGTTCTTTCAAGTAAGTCTTTCCAAATCTTTGCTTACATAAGCAGTTAGGAACTGGAATCACTCTGAACTAGTTATGCAATGTTGTCTAGTAACCAGGACAAACTGTTGCCACAACATCCGTGGAAATAGTCTCTCTGTATCTGCAAGTTTACTCTTTGTATGTCCATATATTTTGTCAATGCATTAATATTTTTCAGAGAGCATCTACTGTATGACTATCTCCATGAAAGTGGGTAGCATTTTTCTTTCTAAAAATATGCTGAAGCACAAATCTTTCCAACAGGGAAACCAGTGCACTTTGCTGAAAAATACAAATCTAAATGACATCTAGAAAGGAGTCGTGTGTTTTTTACCATTGTGCTCACTTCCTGAAGTCACAGCAATAGCAGAGGATCTCTTGCACTGATTCAACTGATCACTTTCCTGAGCCTAAAAAAGGATGTAGTAAAACCACGGTTCTTTTTCCCTCAGCAACCCCTCTGGCAGAATGATGCAGAGCCAGGAGATAATCTCAGCTGCCCTGAGGTTCCTCAAGGGTACACCTTACTGTCCCTGGGGAAAGGAGACAGGGAATCGCACAGCTGACATCAAACCTGTCAGGAAATCCTCTTGGCTCTGCCTTTAAAATACATCCAGAATGGATCACTTATCACCACCTCGTCTGCTACCACCGGTCCAGGGAGGCCTCTCTGCTGACTATTCATTAGCTTCCTAACCAGCAAGTCTTCTTGTTCTTCCCCACCCCACCCCCGGGGCGATTCTCCACATGGTGGTGGCCACGGTGAACCCATTAAAACCTAAGTCACACAAGTCCCACCTCCGAAGGAAAGCCTCTGGAGGCACCCACCTCACTCTCAACTGGAGCTTCCAGCACTGCTCCCACTTGCCTCGAGTGCCTTCCCAGGTACCCGTGTGGCATGTTCCCTTCATTCCTCACGTCACTTCTCGCATGACCCTTGTCCTCAACATACTACCTAAAACGCACCCTTAGTCCTGTCTGCCTTTAGTGCTTTCTACACCTTTGCATGTTTTGAGCCTATATGCGCTGGGCTCTATTATGCTATACAGTCTGTTTTTTAACCTGTGAACTGCCCGTCTTCCCCACTAGCATGTTGAAAGCCGGCTTCTCTGGGCAGGTATTATTGTTCGCTTTTTCTAAAGTCAAGAACAGTGAATGGCACAGAACAGTTACTAAGTGCAGGCTGAGACACACGTGCACTGCAAGCAGGCACATCCCTGGCCTTTCACTGCAGGGGCTACCCGGTGAGGCAAGCAACTTAAAGATCCCAAACTAGACTGATGTACTTCTATTACCGTGGTACGTATTTTCAACTCTGAGGTGTCTACTTACAACTTGCTTTCCCCAATTGGAATGTCCCTATCAAAATCCTATCCAACTCTGGTTAGGTCAAGAATTGGTCAAAAGTTTCCTTCTAGAGGAGTCCTCTAGTTTTCTCCAGCCCATTAGTGATCTTTTCAGAATACTTCCATCAATAATCTCTTATGGCAATCATACACACTTTTCATCTAGTATACTGAAATTGCCACTTATTTCTTAAACTCTTATTTCTATTGGGCTAGGTTGTAAGTTTCTTGAAGTCAGGTAGGCAGCTTGACAGGCCACTGAGCATCTCATGTAATGCTTTCATGCACTACAATTTTAAATATCTTGACTGCTGGAGCACCAAAACCCTTGATTTTTTTTTTCCTACAATACAATCGCAAATTCTCAGTGTATTATAAAGATTAATTTGACCTGAAATACTGTCCCCAATTCTAAGGAAAGACATCCACATTACGTTCATCTTCTACACAGTGGCCAGAATGAAGAGGAGAATCACTTTGATTCTCAGAAGAGAGTCCAGTGTTTCGACAATCAGAAGAACATGTACAAGATTATCAATTTCATTTTGTTCATTTGTAGGACAAATAAGAGTAAAATCAACACATCAAACCTTATGAATATAGTTGACCTAAACTATTTTAATAACTCTAGAGTATTTAAAACAATTTTTTTTATAATCAGTATTGTTTTTTTAAAAAAGACTTTACATTAGGATTCAGAAGAGAAATTCCTATCTTGCCTGCCTTTTGCAGGGGAGGAGTGACGATGGGGAAGGGTCTAGAACATCCCACATCACATGTCAATGCCAATGCTAAATGCTGTTGTACAACTTTGATGATAAAATCTTGGTCTGGTTCTAACTGAATAAATGAAAACATTAAAAGACTCAATGGAATCTTGCAAAACCCTTAGAAAATCAGTATATAATAAGTAACAATGTAATGAGAATAAAGATTCAGGAATGTGAGATCAACATTTTAAAACTATATCTATATGACAGCCAGTGTACAACTACTCCCCTCCTTCTTCTTCTTCTTCTTCTTCTTCTTCTTCTTCTTCTTCTTCTTCTTTTAAACAATTAAGCTTTAAAAATGCAGATTGGTAACAGCTTATTTTGATGTTGAAATATCGTATCAGATTTCCTGCCTGGCATTGGAGGCACAAGTGCAAGTCACAGAGCTACCAACTGTTACACTGTATGCCACAATTTCTTCTCTGAAGTAAGAAAGCACCAGAGCCCAGATATCAGTATTCTCAGATCTAGAAATCATCCTGAATGTAACAGTAAATCAGGTCAAAGAAGCAACAGAAGCCAACTGTTCCCTATACCATAACAAATCTGCTCTTATCCTACTAGGAAATTTGACAAATTAAGGTTTCAAGAGTAATCTTTTTTATGCCTCATCTTGAAAATTTCTTCCAGTCTTCTACAAAAACCAAACGAATAAATACCCCAAACAAAGAGTGATCACAATAACAAAACCCCAAACCACCTTTAAACACTGTGTGTTTTGGCTTCTAATATTTCTCTGGGTTTTAAAATTACAATGACATGCAAAGTTCACATCACGAATACTCAGCGCAGTGGTGCTTCATGCCACAGTAGACACAAATATCCTCTACAACTATGCCTGATTTGTTGTGCAGAAGGAACAGAAAAGCAGCCGAAGTACAGAGGGGACTACAGATTAAGACTCACCAGTAGATTAATGGAACATGAACATTTAAAGAGATTTCACCATAGTTTTTCTTTTTTTAATGTTTTTAATGTTTATTTTAGTTTTGAGAGAGAGAGAGAGAGAGAGCGCGCACAAGTGGGAGAGAGACACAGATAGAGGGAGAGACAGGATCTGAAGCAGGCTCCAGGCTCTGAACTGTCAGCAGTGCCCGAGGCGGGGCTCGAACTCATGAACTACGAGATCATGACCTGAGCCAGTCAGATGCTTAACCAACTGACCCACCCAGGCGCCCCTCACCATAGTTTTCTAACCAATTATCTACAGTGAGCTAAAAGAAAGATATATACCTTGACAATTTAAAGGAAGAAATGTTAAAGATAATCTTTATAAAAAGATGCTTTATGAGCATCTAGTTTTGTCTTCAGAGAATGTCCTAGTAAAATAAGTAACATCAGGAGTCTTTACACCTTACCTGGGGGCAACCAGCTATCTTCCAGATTGTAAAAGAATCTACTTAGAGGGGATTTCATTAACCTAATGCTAAACCAATTTAGAGCAAATATGTTTTTGTTTTCCTATGTTTTGTTTTATTTGTATGAAGCATCAAGCACACAACTCAAAGTAACAGTACAGTCTTCTTTGTAATGTTTATATGTTGGGTTGAACCATGGGGAAATCACTGACATTACACCATTTTTGCCTACAGAATGGCAATTTCATATAATCCCACCTAATATTATCCCTTATGTGGACAATAATTGTACTCTTAATCTTATTAGTTTTGTAGCATAGCTGCAAACTTGTTGTGCATTTATCATACAAAATTGTCCTCTCAAAGTCCCACATACATCATAGTCCCTGAGTTAGGGTCCTATAACATGGACTAGTTGACTTGGGCACCCTTGGATTACCATCCAGGGACAGACACCCTGCTATCACTTGCTAGGTGCCAATTATCCCACTTCCATAGCATACTCTCAAAAACATCTGGATCATTCATGTCATGAGACCTTGCAAAGCTTGAAGGGTACTGGCAGGGAGAGTGTAGGCCAAAGATTTTGGATGGTCTGTGATATTTTCTAGGTCAGGCATGCCCAACTTTATAGACTGATAACCTCATAAGAAGGCATCAAATCTCAGAAACCACCTAACTTTTTTGCTCCTTTTACTACAGAGGCAAAACCCCAACCCATTAGAATTTATAAGTTTCAATAGCATTCCTTTTGAGTAATTCATTGAACATGAATGTATTGAGCACTATTACAAGTCACCAATCAATATGGCAAGAATTGGATGTCTAGTTAATTTTCAATGTCATAAGTAAGCTACTAATGCAGAAATGCTAGGAGGGATATTTTATAAACATGAATACTGTAAGAGACAAGACCACAGGCCTGTGTGAGGTTCTAGGTGTCACCACCGATTACTGGACTTCCTTCCCTCTGACAATCATCCCCTTGGTTACTCGCCCTCCTCCCAAGCCCCCAGGCTGATTTCTTGTGGGTGGAACTTCTCATGAGTGATCTCTGAGTATTCTCTCCCTGGGATTAACACTGAAAGAACCCTTTAATACTTTAATAAGTACAGTTCTTTCTGGTACAGGATAGATTCAGGATGGACTAGTCCTTCTGCAGGATTCCTCTACAAAAAAATACTATTCTTGACATATGCTGGAAAGTGTACAATGTCATAATGTCAAGTGTTTTGGTTTATTTCCTTTCTTGGCCACACATTAATAATCTCTCCAGAATATTTAACTATCCGAGTAGTGTCACCAAAGACCATGCATGCAATGCCTCCCATTCATTCTTAGGACTAGTTCGGCATTGACTAGCAGGAGTTGATGGCAACGATGATTAGCCTTGCAAAGGCCAACAGACTCCAATTGAAGTCTGAATCTTTGACTTTACACTGCGCAAATAAATTATATGTATGTAGTTTTTATAAACAAAATTGCAAATACCAAAAATACTTAATCTCTGGATAATCCACCATAGGGATTATCCACTAATAGGGACAAAGGGAAATGGCTGCTTTACTTATAGCTTCTATGGAGAAAACTAGAAGTGAGTTTAGCATCTCTGAAAGGCAATTAACAGAGAAGAAAATCTGTTCTGTGACAACACAGTGAAATATCACCTGGATAGCACCTTAATAGGAAATGAGACAATGAGTACGGGTTAGACTGAGCTCAAGGTTATCAAAGTAAAGCCTTTTCTGATAATTGGTGCTGCTCCCCCTTGTGGCTATTTAGACATATTGTAAATATGACTTTTTGTACAAGGTTTTTTTTAATGCTAAAACGTTAGGCTATTCAGCCCATTTTTTATCCCCTCTCCCACACACTTTTTAAGGAAAATGGATTCTCCAAATAATTATATGCCACTTAAATGTCAAAGAAAACTTACTGTAGTAGAATCAAAAGAAAGGATGTCCATAACAGGGGGAGAAGAAGTCTGCAAATCGATTACCTCAAGCTTTGGATTAATCTGTGTATATATACAAGAAAAGTTGACATTAGTTTTTTTCTACTATAAAAAACGGAATGCTATTTGCAATAACCTAGAAGGTATTCCTAATATATTCTAAAAATTAAAATACATTGCTAAATTCACTAACATGAATACAAAAAAATTTTAAGTACAATATCAGCCTATCGAGTCTATCAATGTATAAGAAAAGATCACTATGACCAGGTGAATTTATCCCAGGAATAAAAAGTTGATTTTACATTGGAAAATCAACATAATTTACCTATAAAGGGATTTTTTTTAATAAAATAAAATAAAATGACCCACCTCAGAAGATGCAGAAAAAAGTCCTAGCCAGTTCATTAAAACAAGAAAAGGAAATAAAAGGTGTTAAGATATAAGAATTGGAACAAAAGAAATAAAATTGTTATTCATATATAATTATCTGTGGAAAAATTCCAAGAGAATCTACTGCTGACTCATTAGGAAGATCCAAAATTGATACACACAATCAAGTGCACGTCTGTACTTCAACACAGTCAGAAAATGTAAATTTATGGGGTGCCTGGCTGCTCAGTAAGTAGATCAGGTGACTCTTGATCTCAGGGTGGTGAGTTCAAGCCCCACATTAGACATTAAACAACTTTTAAAAAGAATAAAAAGATATCATTTACGATACCATAAAAATGTAAATACATCAGAATAAACACACAACGGTTTGTGTGGGAAAAATAATAAAACTAATGTAAAATATATTTTAAAAGACCTAACTAGGGGAGCCTGGGTAATTCAGTCAGTTGAGTGTCTGACTCTTGGTCTAGGCTCAGGTCATGATCCCAGGGTCGTGGGATTGAGCCTCACGTCGGGCTCCAGGCTGAGTGTGGAACCTGCTTAAGATTCTCTCTCATTCTCCCTCTCTCTCTCTCTCTCTCTCTCTAAAAAAAAAAAAAAAAAAAAAAAAATTTATATATATATGTGTGTATATATATATATATATAACAACCAATTTTTAAAAACCTCTTGCATCTGATTACATCAAACCCAAAAATTTCTTTTTAACAATGGACACCACAAAGTTAACCGTTAGAACATGGAAAAGGAGGATAGATTATGATGTCTGAAACTGAAAAAGTAGGTTTTTCTTGCACATCTACAAATTAATGTGAAAGACAGTGATCCCAAGAAAAAATTATGGAAGAGAAAATCTAACAGTTGACCAGCATATTGAGAGATTTTCAGAAACATTATTAGTAATTAACACAGATTAAAGCGAAATACCACTGAACATCTATTAGGCTCCAAAAAATGAGAAAGCTCAGTGATGCCAACCTTGTTTATGGCAGCACTGTTTACAATGGTGGAAAAAAAACCACACAACCAAAGGCCCCCAAACATTCATCCACAGTGGAAAAGACACATAAATCGTGCGAATTACTACTGTGCTAAATTCATTGGGATCCTACCCAGCCGTGAAGATGAGTAGAATACAATATGTAACAACATGTGAATGAATGAATAAATGAATGAATGAATGTATGAATGAATTCAGAATCCGTATGTAGGATTCTCAGGATTTTAACGTTAAGTGTAAAAGCGCTTATAGAGAAATATACTCAGTATGACTTCATTTGCATAAAGTTTAAAACCATCTAAAAGTAAATAACATCTAATTATAGATTCAAATATATATAGTAAATGAAAAAGAAAAGCAAGATTGGCTAACTAGATTGGCTATTATTTCTGAGGAAGGTCACTTCAGAATTCTAGAAGATGAAAGAAAAAAATAAAAATAAAACCACATCATCATCAATTATTTATTAAAGATCATGAATACAAGTTGGTTAGCCAAGGGAAACACAGATAGCAGAACTTTGTATCAAATGAATGGTCCCAGCAGTGGGTATATAAGAACCTCAAAGAAGAAACTGTTGACTTCGTGAGAAAATCTCCCCCATGGAGAAAACACAGGAAGGGCTTAAGATGGATCTTTGAAAGAAAGGTTTGGAAAACAAAAGCCGAGAGACATAGAGGAGGTCAAGAGCATTCCTGAGCACAGAGGCAGAATGCTGATGTGATACCTTTGCACAGGGTAGTAACAGGAGAGGTTGCAAGGGGCAAATTGTGACAGGTGAGGGAACTGGGGAAGGCACAGAAAAGATGGGGCCCACCACATACTTTAGCAAGACGGATCGGACAGAGGCATGTAGGGTAACAGTGAGGACACCATTGCGACAGCCCGGGACTGGGGTGATCAGGGCTGAGACCAGCGGAAGAGGAGCTGAATGATTTTAAAAGCACTTATCACGTTTGATGGGTAAAGCTGTAGTTTGGGAAACATTAAGAGGCTTTTATAATTACCCAGCCACCTGTGTCAGAGGCACAGGCCCCAGAATGCCCACACCACAGAGAAGGGTTAGCACAGCGAAGGATGCAGACGAGGGCCTATCGGCCCAGCCTGCCAGCACCTTGGTTTCTTTCTGGCTGCTCCAGACAGCAGAAAACACTGCCCCCTCCTATCAGCTCTGAGTCCACACTGGGGGCCGAGATAAGAAACATGAGGATCAGTCACCTTCCTTCCAGTCTCAGCCTAGCCAGGCCACCAGAGAGATTGCCTGCAGACATTTTATTCTCTTTTATCTACTGCCACCTAGTGTACACATGAAATCAATTACGTACGAAAAATACAATCTGGTTTTACCATCTGAAATTGGAACTGTTCAAAAAATCTAAATCCCATGGAAATAGCCTCTCTCGTGGGGAAATCCTTGAGCTTCTTTCTACAAGTTGGAGAACTCCTGATGGAGCTAACAAGTTGCTGACACATACATTAAAATGGAGCAGGACGTTCTTTAAGTAAAGCCTTACAGTCTTCTCAAAAAGAGAATATGTGGAGGGGCTGGTTCTGTGCTAGCTAATCTCCAGGAATATTAACAGTACGTTCTAGCTCTCCATCCTTATTAAAGGGAAGGACCCTGTAATAACTGTGCTCACCTTGAAATGGAGTGGGCTGCGTTTTGAGGGCTGAGTGTTCCATCACTGAACAAGGGCACGTCACGGAGGGGTTCGTGCATAAAGAAACCCTCACACGCACCACCCACTCTGGGGCTCTGTGAGGAGCACGAGGACTGCTACTAACAAATTCTGAAGGGCAAGGAATACGCACGCCTGTCTTGTTCTTTGTTGCACCCTCTAAAGCTAGTACAATGTCCAGCACATAGATACTCATTCTCTATTAACAGAATAAAATTTAATTTTGATTATTTTGAAGCATTCCATCAAAATGGTTAAAAGCACAAAACAGAACCAGTGCACCTGGGTTGAAATGCTAGTATGGCCACTTCCTGACTTTAAGCTTTAACTTACATGTGCCTCGATTTCTCAAGGAATAAAAATAGCACTTTGTAGCGTTTTAAGGAAGATTTAATGACAATTTTTAGAAGCCAATTAGAAATAGCTTTGTATGTATTCAATATTATTATTATTACTACTAATATTATTATTATGTAATCTCTGAAGAACATTTATGGAGGCCCAAAACAATATAAGTATGTGCCATGGCTAGAAATAAAATGTACAATTTGCAGAGAAGTGGTCATTTTTTACCTGAAATTATGTTTTCAACCTTCGGAGAAGATTAAAATAAAAACCCAGTCTCAGACTTGAAGACTTAAATTGATCCATTCTCAGGAGTGCCTGAATGGCTCAGTTGGTTAAGTGGCTGACTTTTGGCTCAGGTCATGATCTCACAGTTCATAAGTTCGAGCCCCGCATCAGGCTCTGTTTAGACAGCTCAGAGCCTGGAACCTGCTTCAGATGCTGTGTCTCTCTCTCTCTCTGCCCCTCCCCGACTTGCACACGTGCACGCGTGTGTGCACACACACACACACACTCTCTCTCTCTACATAAACATTAAAAAAATGTTTTTAATTGATCAATTTTCAACAATGAATCATGGGAAGACTATCACAAAATACTATTACATAGATGTTTGGTTAAGTTAAAGGAACTTTTCCTACCTGTTAAATATCACACAGAATTTCCTGTGCAATTTATAGATCAAATTCATCTCAAATGGCCATTATAAAACTAAAAGCCACCAGAACAATTATTTTATTGATAATTTTTTTTTAGCTAACTAACCATACTCCCCTCCAGTAATATTCTGTAATTCTCCTAGCATAACTATTTTGATGCCTGTTGCCCTTAGGATGGATTTATTGTCTTCCCATTAAAATATGCAAAAGTCTAGGGTACGGCACATACACTAAGTTCCCACTCAAGAAGGTAAGTTTGATTCTGCCTGGGGGCAGAACTGTGTGATTCGGCTCATACCAGTTTGAAGAAGATAAAGCCAGCACGAATTAATGACGTGCCATAGCACAGCGTGGTCAGAGTTAAGTTACCTAGTTTTCAAATTTGCCTTCTTTCCCACCAAAATGAGAAAAAAAGCTGTCCTCATGTTTTTATTTAAGATGGGAGTACGTAGGGGGTGCCTGTCTGGCTCAGTCCATATAGCATGCAACTCTTGACTTCAGGTTGTAGGTTCGAGCCCTACACTGGGTTTAGAAATTACTTAAAAATAAAATTTAAAAATATGTATTAAAAAAAAGAAGATGGTGTGCCTAGGCCAGGAGTGCTACAAAGGATGTGCAGTTAGGTTACTGGAAAGGACACAGGAGGGGTCTGTTTCACATAGCTAAAGCTAGGATTGCATGTTTCATGCCTTCTTTCATGCGGCCTTCTCTCATTTATTCTAAAAGTAATCTGTGATCACCCTCTCTATCCATGGAAGGATTAGCAGTTTCCATATTTAGTCAGCTGGTCCCCAAGGTCTAAGACTCTGCAGGACGCCCCACCTTCTAACAAGTGAGGCACACAGAGCTGGCAAATAGGGGCTTTTGCAAAAGGCTGCACGATTTCACCCAGAAGACTGAGGTTATGCCATTCAAATGAACCTCACAGAAGACACATAAAAAACATAAATCATGGGAATACTATGATGCTTCAGACTCAGAAATGGAATCCTCACGGTTACTGTAGAAAGAGCAAGTTAGGAAAATTAATTAGATCACTTAGGAGCCATTTTTTCCACATCTCTTTATCCTGTTAATCATGAATCTTTACCTCAAAAAAAGAGAAAAGTTTTCTAATTTTCAAATATTTCCAAAGTAGCGTATGTAACCTGCCTAAACCTTTGAAAAGAAATGAGCCCCCCAAATTTAGTAGTTCAAAGTAAAACTTACTAATCATGAATAGACACAATACAACGTCTATTACGATTCAAACTCTTCCATTCAAGGTGATATTTTTAAACTAACAGTCTTTTGGTTCTATGAGGGATCCCCAGACATTAACTTGGAGCCTTCAAAAAAATTTGATATTTAACATTTGTTTGTAATATTAAAGATGTCCTCTGTCCAGAACACTTTACACCTTTGCTTTATCATAAGAGCTTTTTAAGGGAAAAAAACAAAAAGCAAACAGTTGGTTGTTCACAGGCAGCGTCCTATCACTTCTGTGGCATTCCACGTCACATGAAATGAAGATGTTTTGCAGATGAACATTCATACCGTGTACTTAATTTATGCAACCGTGAGTGCTTACAGGTAATTGAAACTGGGTACACGGAGGCTGACATTCTTTAGGACACAAACAATTCAGTCACAGTGCTCACTTTTCTGTTTAGTATAAGTGAACTCTAATTCCAGGATGAAAAGATGGTTTTGAATAGATTTTTCAAGTGTGCATGTGAAAAGCATGGTTGAGGGTGGCTCTGCATGGCCTGGGTCACCCTGACCTCGCCAAACAAAGGAACCCTGCCACCACTACTGCTTTCTGGCTGCTGCATCAGATCAGCGCTTCTCAGACAACTTGTTGACATTTTAGAGAAAGTCCAGAACTCTTAAGTGGGCCGGGGCTGGCGGGAAACCACAGGGACAATGGCTTGGCTCTCTAAGGTGGGGGTGGCGTGGTGTCACGGAGAGATCCCTGAATGGGGAGCCCGGGTCCCCATTCCTCAGCCGGCAGCTCTACCCGCGCCACCCTGGGAAGGTGGCTGAGTGGATGACAGGGCAGCGGCAGCACAGAGGACCAAGCCCGGCCAAGCCCCAGACATGCCAGAATAAGACACACCATGAGTCAACAAAACCAGCTGGGGGTAAAACAAGAAAAGAGAACTTAACCTAAAATATGTCTCCCAAACATTTTAGGTGAATATATGCGATCACAGGGAATCGACAGCTACATCTATCACGGCAGACGCTGAAAACAAAATGTGACGAACCACAAATTATATTACATTACTTCTTTCAAACAAGTAAAAAAAATGATACAGTAATAATGATGATATAATAATGGCACAAAGAGGTACTAAATACTTTGTTTAGAAGAACTGGAAAGATGGCCAGAAGGTAGAAAGGACAAAAATTGTAGCAAAAAAACTGAAAATAGACACCAGCAAGAAAGAATGACGACAGAAATCCCCACATGTGGTTAAACAAAATCTATAAAAGAATCCAAAAAAGTTAACTTTTAAGGACTGAGGGTACCAAAACCCAAGAATCAAAGAGCTGACTGGGGTGGAAATGCAGGGACCTTCCGTGGAAGGGAGTACGGAACCACCGTGTAAACAGTGCTGGTGACTAAACTGTCACTCAGGAGTACATGTTAAGAACTCAAAACAGCCACTCGAAAAGCAAAGCAAGGCTCTGTCAATGATGAAAAACCAATTCAGATAAATAGGTAATAATGATTTCTGATATCAGTTCTTGGAAGAGAAAGGGGCTTACGAATAATCATGCAAAATGGAAAGAAACACACTAATACCAGCCAAGTATCCAGAAAAGATGAATTTTGTCTTTGAAAAGAATAGAACATTTAAATCTATAGGACCTGAGGGAACTTGTGAAGCAAAACCTACAGCTAGCTACATAGATAATTAAATATTGTAAAATATATGCAGGCAAATAGTAAAATGGTCTCAACTATCAGGTTTAATGCCTACATCTCTTCTTACTGTCCACGAGATTTTTTTCTTTTTGCCATTAAAAGGCTTCACGATACCTATTTCAATGACTGTTATAAACATTCTTGCCCTTCAGCCCTGTTCTTACGACAGCCATGACATACTCTTCCTAAACACACAGGAATACAAAGTTAAGTCAGGCTTCAGGGTCACCGGCCTTACGTTTGATTTCTCATTTCCTACTATTATGGACACAATTTTTAAGCTTTATTTCTAGGCCTTCAAGAAGCAAATACAAGAGGCTTCAGCAGTAATACACACTATCACTATTTATAGTATTATTGCATCAGTCAACATAATTGTTTCTCAAAGTGATGTTTTAAGGCCTAACTAACGTTTTACAGAATGAAGTCTCGTTGACCAATAGCCCCAAAATGTACACTTACAAACAGCAGAACAAATATGGGCAAAGTACTCACTTCAACAGTCTCAATTTTTCCTTCATGGGGATGTGGTGTTCTTGGGTATATATCAACAAGATGTGGTGATGAATCAAAATGCAATCTTTTGAGATTTCTTTTAATAATGTCTTTACAATTCAAGCCATCAAAATTAGTCCTCCATAATAAGACCTTTAAAAAATTAGTATGTTGGCAGTTATCCACTTGCATGTGAAAGCACCAGAACTGATTTTTATTTTTACAAAATCCAATATACATAATTGTCCCTTATAATAGGACAGCTAGATGTATATTTCAACAATGCTATTTTTTTTCAATACTATTTGTCAAGTGTGGAAGGGAAAGATTTAGCACTTGGAATTGCCCTCATGCCCAATTTAAAATTCATACTAAGAAACAACTTACTATTTTAAAATTCCCTTTTATTTTTTCAAAGTTCAAAATCATGTTTTTGGCTTGATAGTCCATCTTATTCAATAAATCTGCCTATGTATGACCCAAAGTCATATGTATGACTTTGGGTCATACATAGGCAAAAATGCAAATTTGCTACATTAACAATTTATATTTACCATCCTCTGAGGAGCTTAACATTTGAAGAACAAGATGTAGAGATAAAAGATGAGGCAGAGTTCAAATGGAAGTGCCACACCAGTATTGGAAATTCAGTGAGTTACACATATAGTTGAGTGTCCAGATGAGCTGCTGTTTGAGTTCCAGAAAGTATCAGAACTGGCACTATTTCAACTGGGAGACAGCAGACTTCCTGGCATTAAGTTAAAATATAAACTTATTGATAATCCTCTTAACATATACAAAAGAGCTGATTGTAAAAACCTTAGCTGAGGTCTTGGATTCCTTTTCCCTAACCAAATCAGAGAAGGAGCTGAAAGATTTACAAACCTGTGCATCTGCACCTCCGGAGCTAAATAGGTCTCCACCTTTTGAGAATGAAACAGTAAAGACAGGTCCCTAAAAAAATAAAGGGAGATTTTTTTTTTAAGCACTTGGTATTGTTTTCTTATGTCCAGGAAGACTATTCATTTTTCATCCTATTCTATATAGACTATTTATGCAATAAGTCTGATAGAACATATCCAGTTGTTGGCAAATAATGTAGGCAGAGTAAAGATTTCAAAGCACCAACCCAATTATATTTGAACACATATAAATGATACTAGATTTACAAAGCAATACTAATAAAAATATGCAATACACGTTTTTCCCTTTAAAGAAAAGCTTGTACGTGTGTAAGTTAACAAGAATGTCTCTGTGGTTAAGTCTCCAACTCTTGATTTCAGCTCAGGTCCTGATCTCATGGTTCGTGAGTTCGAGCCCCACATCGGGCACTGTGCAGACAGCACAGGGCCTGCTTGGGAGAATCGCTGCCTGTCTCTCTGTCTCTCTCTCTTTTAAAAAATAAATAAATAAAAATTAAAAAAAAAAAAAAAAAAAAGACTTTCTGGCTTTGGACTCTTTACTCAGAATAACAAATCACCGGCAGAAACCGAATGACAAGTCTGTAGGGAAGACGAACAAAGCCCCTTCCTGACCACAACAGGCTTCACTGAGTTCTCTCTTCACATGGGCAATAGTGAGTCACTGAAAGTTTTGCCAGCAGGACACAGGAGAGAGCTGTGACTGTTGAACACTGAGGTCACAATTGTGAGAATGATGAATTGGACTGAGAATGAATGGTTGGAGCCAGTTAAGAAATTACTGCAATTACCTAGGTGAGAGGTAGTGAGAACCTGAAATTAAGCCAGGACTCTGGAGTTGGAGAAGTCACAAGATGTCCAAGGACATTAAAAACTAACAGAAGATACTAATGCTTTTTCTATATAAGAAAAATTTGGGGAAACCATCTTGTATTTTTCAAGTAGATCATCACACAGATTTAGGTTATTATAGCCTCATAAATATCTTTAGACTGAAAAATTCCATCGTGTGTAGTGTTTTCCTCCTAAAATATTTTGCTTATCTTTTTTTCTATTATTCTGTACTTCTTCCATGGATATTTTGATCCTTGACCACTTCGATATGGTTATTTCTTCAACCTAAATCCATGGATACACATATATCTGAGCTGGTTAGTGTCTATTTCGGATTTGCTCTAACACAGCTGCAGGACAAATGATAAAGCAAAGCAGGAAGCCAGGCAGGATACATGAAGGCAGAAAGAAGTCCTTCTCCCCTAGACCACAAAGCCTATTCTATTTCTGGAGATAAACAGCTTATAATTGGTTAAAAGGAAGTACCTAGGACATCTTTAAAAAAAAAGAGAGAATGCAGGATGCATTCTAAAAAAACTTAGAGAAGTTTGTATATTTACCCAGAAAGGAGGAATACTTTATACACTTAAGTAGAGTTTTTATTTAGTGCATTATATGCTGGTGAGTGTGTGTGTGTGCGCACGCGCGTGTATCACTGAACAGGCTCAATAAATAGCAAGCCTCTTCCCCACAGGATTCTAAATCAATTGAAAAATAAGACACAGGAATATCATCTTTCTTACTGGTAAGGGCTTTAAAGAGAAAATGTGGCTCTTTATCTGTGGGTAAATGGGCTTTCTAGAACTGAATCCCAGTATGAGTCAGATTTGAGTACCCAGTCATAGGCAAGACCGGACAAGGGCAGGCCTGCCCACAAGAAATAGCAGAGAAAAACAATGAAGACAGACTCCCAAGAGTAGAAGGCACTGGGCTCTACTCATGGAATTTCTCCTTCTAAACTCACCAGTGAGATTAGTGACGAGGAGGGAGAGGGTGTGAGAGGCTCAGTGTCAGAGCTGTGGAACAGCCTCCACATGAGGGGAAAGACCAGAGTAAGGAAAAGGCTTATTCACCGCCATTTGACCAGTCAAACCTATGCTACATACTGAGGAAGACAGCAGTGGGGGATTAATTTCACAGCCATTGAAAGACACACTGATTTTGACAAGAATTACAATAAATAATATTTCTAAGAGTTGCTTCCAGTGGATAAAAACCAAGTCCTGAAAGCAAACATTTTTTGTGATACCAGCAACGTGTGCCACACTTGGAAAGATAATAAAGACATATAAAATCGATCAACACTTTAAAATATACATAATTTAAAAAGCACAAATCTTAGTGTCAAATACCGTATGTCCTTGAAGTGTGTATATAAGTCTTCCTTCTAAGAGATCCAGAATCTTAAGTGTGCCATCTGAAGACGCAGTGATGAGATAGTTACCCGAAGGATGGAATGATACACAATTAACTCCACCGCTGTGAACTGATTTATAGAAAACAAAAGCAAAACGTTCAGAGAACAATTGTCAATTCTAAAGATGTTCTCTTGCCCTATTAGCAATATTGGGCTGGAAACAACAATCAATCAGAGACAATGTCTCCACAACACCAAAATTCCATGTAGCTCACTAAAACAAGTAAGTAGTTTGCCATCGTACAGCTTAAACTTCCAGCTAATGAGACAGAATAGCTTTAAAAGTGAAAGTGTGACATGGAAAGATGATCTCGTTAACCATGTAACTCTAAACTCTTCAGATACATTACCCATATAACGTAGCCAACAATTGATCAACACCAGCTCACATAAGATATACAACCTAGCCTTAAATGAAATTTCATAGCCAATTAGTGGCTTGAGGCTCAGGAATGAAGAGTATGGAAGTATATTTGTAGGAGCACATGGTCTTGCCAGCTTGTCCGAGAATTCATTTCTGGACACCATCCTTCCAACAGGAGGCAGTACGATACAGCCATCAGAAGGCTGTTCTTCTGAGTACTTTGTAAACAGAAGGCCCCAAGCTAGTTCCATCAATTATTTTAGCACATTACTTAACCTCCTTAACCCTTAATTTCCTTATCTTTAAAATGGGGACAATATTAATAATACTCCTGAGGGCTGTTGTAAGGATTTAACACAGTATCTGCCACGTGGTAAGTATACTTATTTTATTGGATTTAATGGAAATCCAATAAAAAAGAAACAAGAAATCAATTCATTTCTCTTCTAGCTTCAATGCACAGCCATGGCAGGATGTTGTTTTCTACCAATTATAACACCTATTTGTGCTCCTAGAACTCCTTCTGACTCAGAATTCAGAGTCCAATTCTACCCCCGACCTCTCATGTAATGCAGACAACCAACGTGTGAACAGCTTTCAGTAACTTCTTTTTTAACTGCCCTGGCATCATTTTTAAGGTCGCTTCACCTCTCTCTCCACTCTGACATCCACGCCAGCTTCTCAGACCACACTGTTGATGCAACTAATTGTCCTCTAGTCAAATCAAAGGCAGCCAGTGACCCTGTCTGAGAGAGCCACACCCCACTGAGAAGCATAGGCTGCGGGTTTAAGAGTTTCCTGGAGTAGGTCAGGCAGCACCTGGACTCTGTTGTCATGGAAACTGTTACCTTGATAATGCTGGAGCAATTTGTTTACTCTTATATCCCAGATTTTCACGGTATGATCAGAACCTGCTGAAGCTATGCATGTACCAGTAGGGTTAAAACCCACAAAATTTGCAAACCTAGAAGGAAAGAATAAGATAGTCTAATATTTTGATTTCTTCACCTTTATTTCTTTATTTGAACTTAATAATTAAATGCTTCTTTAGCAAACTAACCCATGTAACCACATAAATGCCCAAAGAGAATGGACTTACCCTACAGAATCTGAGAAGTTATTAACACACTGCTTATTTGTGGTATCCCAAATTTTAATAGTTTTATCTTCACTACATGATACAATTAGCCTTCCATCAGGTGAAAATCTGGAAAGCACAAGAAGATTATCTTTGTGAAAGGCTCCTGACAATCACCCCCACCCCCTATACACACACACACACACACACACACACACACACACACACTCCCCCACACACACGTCAGGCTGTACATGTATTAAATACCAGAGACCACTGCTAGCACACCATGCAGCAAAGTCATATCCTACAACCATATCTCCAACTAAAAATAAGCATAACAAATTATAAGCACAATGACAGACCGTTAAAAAAAATCAAAATATACTATATAGACCAGCCAATTTTCTTTTTTCCTTTTCTTACTTTATTTAAATGATTTAGTTTTATAGCACTTGTTCTAGGTCTTTGATTCAACTTTGTCCTCCTCCTAAGCCAAGTACCTTGTTGTTGTTGTTTTTGTAAGTATTCTTTTTTCAAAAAATATTTATTTTTGAGAGAGAGAAAGAGAGAGAGAGAGAGAGAGAGAGAGAGAGAGAGAGAGAGAGGAGGGGGGCAGGGAGAGAGAAGGAGACACAGAAGCTGAAGCAGGCTCCAGGCTCTGAGTCAGCATAGAGCCCAATGAGAAGCTCGAACCCGAGATCACGACCTGAGTCAAAGTCAGACGCTCAACCAACTGAGCCACCCAAGTGGCCCATAAGTATTTTTTGTCTCTTTCTTCTATTTTTGTCATTTTCTGGTATTATCCATGTGACCTAAGAGAGCCTTTACTATTCATCCCACTAACCCTGTACTGAAGCTCTTCAGAAGAAACAGATTGGCATGTTGAGAATTAAAATTGAATGATACTACCAACAAAAGCATCAACTCCCCAAGCCTGTAGTTTCCTGGACCTTGGGAGGCGCTAAATCTCCAGTGGATAGCCCATTTATACAGAACTGAAGGTCCTGATTCATGGACACACCTATCATCCACATGTCCCATTAAAAACAAATGAGTGCATTCTCAGACATTTCATCTACTGTTTTTATGCACTCTCTTCCTTTAAGAATCTTTCCAAAGTTCGTTCTTTTTCCCCTAAGTGGTAGGAGAAAAACAGAAGAGTAGAAGACCAAGAAAAAAAAAAAAACTGAAAATTTTTAGACCATTGGGAAACTATGAATAGTTTTTTATTATTAATATTTTAGTAATAACAACAAAAAACGACAGACTTAGGTCATAGACCAATTATGTTTCATTTTATTTGTACTTTCCCTCTATGCCCAGATTACTATAAAGGTCATCAGTTAAGGGTGTGGATTATAATTGAAGGGGGTGTTTCGTGTTCTCTCACTCCTCTCCTCCCTCTCTGTTCTTAAGGCTAACCTAAAAATAATTCTTCCTGACAGAAACTTTGAATCTGTCATTTATGGATTTACCATATAAAAAAAGGGACATAGGAACATAATTAAGTTCTTTGTGAAATAATCTTTTAAATTCGGGCAAGTAACCTTGTAAGAAAATGTCTTGCGAGCTGGGCAGTTCAGTTTGATTTTATAATAACATAGTATGTTATTAATCTTTTCCTCCAGAAAATATGTGAGAAAGATTAACATGTGAAGGACAGTATTATAGAAAGGCTTCAAGTAGATGAAGCATATGTTATACAGACTGGGGAAGAAAAACCTGCTCAGTATCCTTATGAAAATATAATAATACATAGTAATGCAACTAACACATAGAATCAAACTGTTTCTTTTTTTTTTTTTTTAACGTTTTATTTATTTTTGAGAGAGGGAGAGACAGAGCGTGAACAGGGGAGGGTCAGAGAGAGGGAGACACAGAATCTGAAACAGGCTCCAGGCTCTGAGCTGTCCATACAGAGCCCGACGCGGGGCTCGAACTCACAACGGCGAGTTCGTGACCTGAGCTAAGTCGGCCGCTTAACCGACTGAGCCACCCAGGCGCCCCTCAAACTGTTTCTTAATGTTATCTTTTTTTAACATTTATTTATTTTGAGAGAGAAAGAGACTGAGAGCATTAGTGGGGGAGGGGGAGAGAGAAGGAGAGAGAGAGAATATCCTGAGCAGGCTCTGCACTGTCAGCACAAAGCCCAACATGGGGCTTGATCCCATGAACTGTGAGATCGTGACCTGAGCTGATCTGAAATCGAGAGTCAGACGTTTAACCCCCTGAGTGACACAGGTGCCCCAACAAGTTATCTTTTAGAAGTCACTTAATGTGAGTATTTAAAAAAAATTTTTTTTTCAACGTTTATTTATTTTTGGGACAGAGAGAGACAGAGCACGAACGGGGGAGGGGCAGAGAGAGAGGGAGACACAGAATCAGAAACAGGCTCCAGGCTCCGAGCCATCAGCCCAGAGCCCGACGCGGGGCTCGAACTCACGGACCGCGAGATGGTGACCTGAGCTGAAGTCTGACGCTTAACTGACTGAGCCACCCAGGCGCCCCTAATGTGAGTATTTTAAATAAGTATTTCTAAGAGATCACTTGATCCTTACATTTTAAGAAAGCCATGACAAAAGAAATGTTTAATATAAAGATGAAGTGATCAAATTAAAAACAAAGTATAAAAATACTCAACTTGGACGCTATTGGCCAAATACCACCACCTCCATTATCATCATTATCCTGCCTACATTTATTGAGCACACATGTCCGAGAATGGTTCTTAACACATTACCTATAACAACTTGTTTAATCCTCAAAATAATCCTACTAAACAGGTGCTACTGGTCGCCTCATATCACAGGTGAATAAACCAAGGCACATAAAGGGATGGGTAAACTGCCGGAGTCACACAGCAGGAAGCTTTGAACCAGGCAGTCCGGTTCCACAGCCAAACCTCTCAGTCACTCTGCTTAAGTCCCTGACAGAAAGGCAACTTTCTGCAACTGGCTAAATTATTTAGAGCACAGAAGTTCAGTGTGGCTTCTGGGTGACCACAGAAAGTTCTAAAGTGGAGGGAAACCATGAGGCAGTGCTCTTAGGAGGCCAGGTGACTGGGCTCTACCTGACAGGCTAACCACTAGACTATCCTTTAATAAAAACCGGCCTCTGCTGCCATACATTGTCAGTGTCCTTGGGGAGTTTATGGGGGGACATATTCATTGATTCAAATATTTTATACCTCCAAAACCAGGCACTGGGCCCTGTCCTGGGTAACTGGAATACAGTGGTGAATGAGACTGGTAAGATCCCTGCCTTCATGACGTTTGCACTCTAGGAAGGGCACACAGCAGCATTTTAGATAGTGCTGAGAAAAGAGTTTGAAACAAAAAGGTGCCAATTTGTCAACAGAAGTTCCACGGAAGCAACAGGATTTTAAAGAAACTTGTGAATAAAGGGGGTATCTTGGCCGGCTAGAAATCCATCCTGAGCAGGAAGGGCTATAGCCCCGGAGAACTTCTAGGTACTAAAGAAATGAAGGGGATGCAAAAGTCAGATAAGTGGAGGGAAAGGAGGGGAAGGACCTGGTGAGGGGTGGGGTGGGGGGTGTTCTACCCCAGCTCGACATGACCAAAGGGGGACCGGAGATTAAGGCTGTCCCCCTCCTCCGGACACCACGTTATAATGCCTGCACATGTTCTCTATATATGTGTTTTGTTTTGTTTTGTTTTGTGGGGAGGGGTTGCCTTGGGAAGGGTTATAAGTGAGGCTGGTGGTTTGTATCTTCTCTTCTCTCCTTTTATTTTGAATTAGATACATCAAAAATAGGTTGGCACCAATAAAAGAGGCTTCTCTTTGCCCTGACTTCGGTCAGTAAAGGACAGTCCTTTCCTTTGTCAGGGCTTAAGCAACATCTAACTGGGTTATCAATTTTAAGAGTGTTAAGAGGACATAAAATTTCTACTGAGACATCACCAGATTTCTAACTCTCTAATTCAGCACCACTCGACTACCTTTTAAAACTTCCAGAAAGTGTGTCATAGAGATAGACATTATATTAGTCAATAGTGACTGGCAGATGATCAGACAGGAACTGTCTGTAAGGCATCTGGGAAGTTAATTGAACCACTGTTCAATCTCTTAAATATACTGGTACTTATTTGAGAGAATCAGGAAACTACTGAACTTCTTTCTAGAAAAACTGGTTCACAGGTCATTGAGAATAGCCCAGTGGCATAACAGGAGTTCTTTAACTTGGAATCTATGGAGTTCCTGCAACTGTATGTAAAATTGTATTACCATATGCACAGCCATAGAGCTATTCACATATTAGAGAGCCAAAGGGATCCATGAACCATGAGAAGTTTCAAAGTGCTTTCATAAGAAACCAAAAACTTCCTTTGGAAATCTCTTATCATTGGAATAAATGTTCTATAAAAAAAAACATTTCCAGCCCTCAGGCTTCTGACACCAAACAGAGTAGGCACTGTTCCATGTCTACTGAGAAACAAATAATTAGTAATTGGACTTTGAAGCCAGCAGCTATTCAATAGGAGGGGGAAGCAGTAAAAAGTAGTGGAAATAGACTGTCCAGTCAGTACACGGTCCTGAATTCTAGGGCCAATTCTGCAACTGTCCGGCTATGTAACCCTGTGAAATTCAAAACCACACTGGCCACTGTTTTCTATTTGTATAATGAGGGTGTTTGGACTGCATTCAGAACCAAACTTTCATAGACTCATTAAAAAAATATATTGGCAGTCTCAGAGTTTGCTTTGGTGGGATTCTGTGTTTACACACTGAAGGTGAAGTTCAAGGCAATAAGCAAAACATTTATACTTTTTTAAGTGTTGGTCAGCATCAGAAGAGAATCCATCTGTTAATTGCAGTAACAGGATTCATTCCTACAGCTGCTGAGAGACAGAAAGCAGATGAAAGAGATATAAAAAGATTTAAGTATGCCATGAAACATGTTAATTATTTGTTGGGTCATTTACCATTTATATGCCCAGACTTCTCTCCTGGGATCTCCACCCATAAGTGTAACGGCCTACTGGGCGTCTCCTCTTGCATATCCTGCAGGCACCTCCAACTCTGAGCTTGTCCAAATCTGAACTCATCGTCTTCCTCCCTAAACTGTCCTTCTCCAGTGTGCTGTTTCTCAGCAAATAGTCCCTCAGGCCAGAAGCCTAGGAGTCATGCTTTGTGCCTCTTCCTCCTCTACACCTCCACACTCCACACATCAGTTCCTGTCTCTTCAAACCACAGTGCCTAGCATCCTTACCACTGCTTACCAGGTCCTTGGGGTCTGCCCTCCGGTCCCTTTATCACACTACTCTTCCTGGCACACACCCCTCTTCTCTCAGGTCCTTGCTCCTGCCTCGGGCATTTCCTCATGTGCTGTTCCCTGCGCCTCAAATGCTGCCCCCTACTCTTTATCTAGTTTAAAATACATAAGAAGATTTTACTCATCCTGTAAGTCTCTGCTCAGTGTCACTTCCTCAGTAAGGCTTCCAGACTGCCACCCCCTGACCCCCAGTAGGTTAGTTCCTCAGCATGTGGTCTTAGAGTAGCTCCGGTTCATACTTAGGTCATCCTTGCAATCAAGCATTCTGTTTACTTCCCCAACACATGTAAGCTCCAAGAAGACAGAAACCATGTCTGTCTTGTTCACTGTTGCATCCCCAGACACCGTGCATGGCACGGAGTAAGTCCCTAGGAAACATTTAAGACAGTTAAAAAATTTGTTTAAGATATTTGGGTCTAACTTAATATTAGAGCAAATGAAAGCTGCTGTTTAAAAGCTACAGTTTGTTACATAGCATGAATATGCCTAATGATATCTAACTGTATGTTTTAAAATGGTTAAAATGGTAGGGGCGCCTGGGTGGCGCAGTCGGTTAAGCGTCCGACTTCAGCCAGGTCACGATCTCGCGGTCCGTGAGTTCGAGCCCCGCGTCGGGCTCTGGGCTGATGGCTCAGAGCCTGGAGCCTGTTTCCGATTCTGTGTCTCCCTCTCTCTCTGCCCCTCCCCCATTCATGCTCTGTCTCTCTCTGTCCCAAAAATAAATAAACGTTGAAAAAAAAAAAATTAAAAAAAAATAAAATAAAATAAAAATAAAATGGTTAAAATGGTAAGGTCGATTATATACATACATACACACATACATATATGTATTATATGTATATATCTCTTGCCACTACAAAGAAAAATCTCTGCAATTCAGATGGTCAAAGATCACTTGTAACGCTACAACAACTGAAAATTAAAGGTAGACTTTTCCCCTAAAAATTAATCCTGGAAAAGCAATAATGTTGGACAAGTTGGCTCAATAGCCTCTACTTATTTTTGATTGAGGACACTATAAAAAAGCACACATTATCCAAGAATATACATTATTTTAAAAAATACAGGGCTATAATAATTTTACCTATTAGAAAATTTCTTTGCCACTAAAAAAAGATAACATTATATACATATAATGATCAATGTTTTCTTCATTAGTCATTAAAGAAAAATTTAATGTTAAAAAAAGGAAAATACAGTAAGTAAAAAAACAGTCCATAGTGCCATCACTCAAAATCACACTTAACCATTGTACGTATGACAGGTACTTTATCTTTTATATTATAATCTAGAGTTCTGAATTTTGCTCCCCACCCCAACACGAACATTTTCATGTCATTACTTGCATATACTCTCCTTTTAATGGCTACATAATAGTATAAATTTTTTGAAATAGTTTTATTTGGAAAATCGGTTCTTTCCAATATCTCACCATTATAAACTATACTGAAAGCAATACCTCTGAATTCAAAGCTTTTTCTTTTGCATACAAAAGGGTATTTAGAATACATTTCCAGTTGTGAAGTCACTGCACCAAAGACATCTGATATAGTTTGCAAATTGATTTCTAAAAAGACTATACTAATTTATATTTTAAAAGCATGAATATATTTTCCAATAGACAGCATATCTTAAAAATATTTCTGTGAATTAAAATGTATCATCATAAACGGCACTACTCCAAAGAACATAGCTAGTTATTCATCACCTCCTACACGAATAGGCACCATCTCTATGCCACAGAGAATAGGTTGAGGCTCCAAGAACAAACTTATGGTAAGTACTAAGCACAGACAGACACAGAATTTTAATTACTTAAGTCCACGGTGTATGTTTAAAATTCAAATACTAAAGGGAAAAACAATTGCTCTGCTAACCCTCTACATTCATTTCAATACACTGCTCATATATCAGGAGGAAGAGCAGTATCACTTGAACAATTTTTAATGTTTAGTTGTTTAATTCATCTACAAATTTGGTGAATGTATGGTATGCAATAGAAATCCCACTTATATTTTTCCAAACAGAAATCCAGTTGTTTTAACTTTATATTAAACAGTCCATCCAGTTCCCCACTGATTGGAAATATCATCTATCATAAAACATACGTGGGTATGCTTCTAGTCTTTCTATGACCTTTTTTTCCTAATATTATACAATTATCACCATATTTTAATTTCTATAATTTTATTTTATTTAAGTTTATTTATTTATTTATTTTGAGAGAGAGAGAGGGAGAGAGAAAGAGCACATGCATGTGCACAAGGAGGGGGGGCGGGCAGAGAGAGGGAGTGACAGAATCCCAAACAGACTCCACACTGCCAACACAGAGCCCAATACAGGGTTCGAACTCACAAACCAGGAGATCATGACTTGAGCCAAGATCAAGAGTCAGATGCCCAACCGACTGAGTCAGTCAGGTGCCCCTAATTTCTATAATTTTATACTGTGGTCTGACAGTTGGTTGGACAAGTTTCTTCTTATTCTCTTTCTTGTCATTTTTTTTTGTTGGCTATTCTTACACATTTAACTCACCCATGTGAATTCTGAAATTGGCTTGGTAGGCTCCAATAAATTCCTTTGACAGAAGTTCTAGACAGAGGGATTAATGGTTATCAGACTTATTCTCCTACTATAGACAATCATACAACTGGGCAAAATATATGAAGCAACTGTTTTCAGGCACCGGAGAAGAGATAGCACACAGTTGTGAATCGTGAGAGGCAGATAACACATACCAGGTGAACACCAAACCTATCCCAGATTTCTACCCGGGAGTATTTTCCAAACCATGGCACAAAGACATAGAGCCTAAGGAGACAGCAGCAGTCCAACTGAGCAGAGGAAACAAAAATCAGAATGCAGAACTGGGCTAAAGGGCTGGAAGTTTGAAGACAGGCGGTGAGAGAGGAGCTATGAAGAGCAGAAACCAAAAAAAATCTGCCTCTGAGGCCCCTTGAGTTTGGTCAAAAACAAAGCTGCTAATGCTCTGGGCAAAAAGGCTTGGCAGAGAACAACCACTGGAGACTATGAGCTGAACAAAGATGCCAGAGGTTACATAGAACTGAGAGATGTTCAAGTTCTGGGCAGATTTTGTGGAATGCTTCAGACATTTGGTGGCAGCCCCAGAAAGGCCACTAGTACTATAGCCCAAGTGTCAAGGCTACTCTGAAACAGTCTAAATCCAAACCTCAAGAGAATCTAGTTGAGCCATCAAAGAGTTAACTGCTTACCAGAACAAAACTCAACACTTTTTAGAGGTGATAGAGTACTTTATGTTCTCAAACACTTAGCAATGTTTGGGCACACAATTTTATTTTATTATTATTTTTTAATATGAAATTTATTGTCAAATTGGTTTCCATACAACACCCAGTGTTCCTCCCAACAAGCGGGCACACAATTTTTAAAAAACCGCAAGACATACAAAGAAGCAGAGAATCTTGACCTAGATAGGACATAGATGTTAGAATTAGCAGACAAGAACTTTAAACAATTATTATAAATATGTTTAGGATTTAAAGGAAATGATGGACATAATAAACAAATGAGGAATCTCATCAGAGAAATGGGTAAGCTTACAGTAGATTAGACATTGCTGGAACAGAAACACCAGGGAAGCTGAAGATAGGCCAATAGAGAAAAAAAATTTGAGAAAATAAGCAAAGCCTCAAAAAACTATGGGATGATATCAAAATTCAACATATGTGAATTTGGAATCCCAGAAAAAGATGAGAAAGAAATGAGGGCAGAAAGATATATGAAGAATAAACAAAAATTTACCAAATGTGATAAAAATATCAATCCTTATATCCCATAGTTCCAGAAACCATGAGAAAAATATACAAAACCATAGGTAGGCTCATTACAGTCAGATTGCTATAAAAAAAAAAAAAAAGGTGCATTACATATAGGAGAATAACAATAAAAATGACTGCTGCCTTCACATGAAAAAAAAAAAAAAAGAAAAAATGCAAAGCAGAAGACAATGAAAGGACATCCCCTAAGTCCTAAAAGAAAAAGTATCCACTAAATTAGAATTCTACATCTCAGCAAAAATATCATTTAAAAAGGATAAACAGGGCATATCAAAAATAGCTATTTCTCATACAAATGACTGTATAAGAATTTTTGGAAAAATTTTTATCATGTTTCTTGTCTGATTCCAAAGGGCCCATGATTGCCCTTTTTTGTAGTGTTTAGTTTCCATATATGAATAAAACTTCATATTTAAAAAAAAAGAAAAAAGGATAAACAGGAGTGCCTGAGTGGCTCAGTTGAGGGTCCAACTCTTGATTTCAGCTCAGGTCATAATCTCACAGTTTTGAGATCAAGTCCCACATCAGGCTCTGTACTGGGCATGGAGCCTGCTTAAGAGTATTTCTCTCCCTAACTTGTGCCCTCCCTCTCTCTCAAGATAAGATAAGATAAGGTAAATCAAAATGGATACACAAAAAGAGAATTCATCACCAGGAAACCCACACTACAAGAAATAGTACCTGAAGTTTTTTAGGTTGAAGGGAAATGATACCAGGTGGAAACTTGGATCTAGTTTAAAGAGCACTGGAAAAGTATATGAGGGCAAATATAAAGACTTTTTTGTTTCTTATTTAAAAGAAATGAATTGCGAGCTCATACCATATACAGATATAAAACTGTTAAGAATTGGGAAATTGGAGATAAATTTTTCTAAGTTCTGACATTAGAACTTTTATAAGTTCTAATATTATATATAAAACTGCACAAATTAATTCAAAAGTAGACTGTGATATATTAAGGATGTAGACTGTAACTTCTAGAGGTTACCACTAAACAAAAACCCAAGACAAAGAGTAAAGCTAAAAAGCCCAAAGAGGAGATAACATGGGATACTAAGAAATAAGCAATCCAAAAGAAAGGGAGAAAGAAATAAACAAATGGGACAAATAGAAAACACAGAGTAAGATGGTAGACTTAAAACTAAGCATAGGAAGAGTTACATAAATATAAATGGGTTAAGCTCTCCAATTAAAAGGCAGAGATTTTCAGACCCAAGTATTTAGAAATACAGTTACCCTCTGATAGTTAAATACATGAAGTACAGCCAATGGATAAATAGTAGCTACTTGTAGTAGCAACCCCAAACACTGTGCAAATGTGCGAAATGACTTGGGAACACAACCTAATTGGTGACTCCAGTAAATCTGTAGAAAGAAAAAAAAAAATGGAATATGAGGGAGTTAATAGCTGACATGAACTGACACTTTATATTCATTCACTTTAATTTTCACGAAGACTCTATGAGGAAGGTACCTCTTTGTACCCATTTTATAGGAGAGCAGACCAAGCAAGGCTCGGAGAGATTGGGTTGAATTCCCAGGATCACATGCGAGGGAGCTGTACTACAGGGCACTGCCTCTCTGCTGAATCCAATCAACTGTACTGCAGCACTTGTTACCAGAGAGGAAGCACCCAGCAACTGCCAGAGGCAAGAGTCGTCAGTGTGTCTCCTGCTTGGCCTGGGGGAGGGGGCACCCGACCAGCTGATCATGCAGTTTCCTTGGCAGGTGTGTGCATGTGGCAGAGATGGCCCCCTTGCTCTATTCAAACCTGAGAAAACTGTCCATCAAGATTTTGTTTTTTCAACAAACTTTCTTGCTTTCATTCTAGGGCCCATCGAGCTCTTGTTCTGCCTCTGTCAGTGAAGGAGGAAGGCCCTGACTGAGACAGACAAACATTCTAGTCCCTTTGAAAGTTAGTGTTGTTGTCATAAATAAATAAATTGGCATCTGGCTTATGTTTCAGACTCTCCTAAGTTTATTAAGCATGACTCAGTGCCCCCTGAGCATTCTCACCTCTGAGTAAAAAGTGAAAATGGGCCTTCAGAACTTTGGAAGAAAGTCCTGAACTGGGCTGACCCTAGCAAGGCTAAGTTCTCACAGGAAGCTGCACAAACACTGCACACTGTCAGCTGGCCTGAGTGGGCCTGAGCGGTCAGTCGGGCCCTCTCAATGCTCCTGTTGTCTAACTACAGTAGCATGAGCCAAGGAAGAAAAGATTACAATAAACACATGAGGAAGAATCTCTAAACATGTTGTAGAGCACACATACGGAAAGTTGCCAAGAAGATGAAATCCTTACCCATTCGATTTAACCAAATTATTTATCAAAGAACATTCCTCCAGAGAGACCTCGGAAGAGTTTCACATGAATCACTGATGCCAAATAGTAAGAAAAGAACTGATAAAAACAAAAGAACAGAACCACAAGGCACCAGAGAGATAAAGGCATTCCATTAAGAGTAGGCAAGCTCGGGGTGCCTGGGTGGCGCAGTCGGTTAAGCGTCCAACTTCAGCCAGGTCACGATCTCGCGGTCCGTGAGTTCGAGACCCGCGTCGGGCTCTGGGCTGATGGCTCAGAGCCTGGAGCCTGTTTCCGATTCTGTGTCTCCCTCTCTCGCTGCCCCTCCCCCGTTCATGCTCTGTCTTTCTCTGTCCCAAAAATAAATAAACGTTGAAAAAAAAAATTTTTTTTTTAAAATAAAAAAAAAGAGTAGGCAAGCTCAGTACAAAATTGTCAATCTGAATAGGGATCGGCCGAAACGGAACAGTGAAGCCCCATAAACATTCTCCTTCGTAACATGCATGTACAGTCCTCCTACATTCGATATTAAAAATCCACAGAAATGACTCTTCCTTGAAGAAGCCCCTGGAAAACTCCTACCAAAACTACCTGCACACCCCTCACTGATTCATTCAACCCACATTTTTGCACAACTCCTCTGAGACTTCCCCACCCCATCATGACACTGCAGTGCTTCTCACACCGTCTGACTCTGCCTCACACCCGCCTCATCAACTCCCTCCCTTCAGAGTCACCTGAGCAGGGATGTCTTCCCTGAGCCATGTGTAAAGGAGCACCTGCCAACCCCATCACTCTCTACCTTGTGACTACACGGTATTTTCCTGCAGGGCACATATCACTAGTACATTTTTTAATTGTCTATCTCCCTTTGGTAGAAGGAGCTCCACGAGACCGGGAGTTTTGTTTTGCTTTCTATGGTATCTACAGAATTTCGAACAGGGCCTGTCAAGAGAATACAATCGGAACAAAATACTTACAATTCAAAGTCTAATAGGGAAGAGAGGCCTAAGCAGACAGGACCTCATAAGCAAGACAATTCAGTGACATAGAGGACTCGTAATAAGTAGGGCCTGGGAGAACCGTCAACACTTCCTGGAAGGAGAGCTGCAGAGCGGCATGGGGAAAGGGGTGGTGGATTCGGGGGCATTCCAGGCACAGCAGGCAGCACTTGGAAAAGGCACAGAACACAGCAGAGCATCACACACAGGAGCTCAGTATAGCTGCAAGAAGGGGATGGGGAAGGGGACAAAGACAAAGTTGTGACAGGAAGGCAGAGCAGACAAGCCAGGGCAAGGAGTCACCAATAGCTTTAACCTGAGGAACAGTACAACCAGATTTGCATTTCACAAAGGTCTCTTTGGAGGCGGCAGGGTGGTGGGGGGGGAGGGGCTGAGGGTGGGAGAATGGGGCAAATCTGAAGTTAGGAAGACCATTTAGGAGGTTACTGCAAAAGTGTCTACGAGAGCCCCTGATGCTAAAACTAAGACTGTGCCACTGGGGGTGAAGATAAAACAGATATCTTAAGTGCACATCACTGGATGTGAGAATAACCCCCACTTTTCCCAAACTCTGTTCTGCTATCAAATCTTACAGAAAGTGCCTCTTTAAAAAAAAAAAGTGAGAGGGGGTGCCTGGATGCTCAGTCGGTTAAGTGCCGACTTTGGCTCAGGTCACGATCTCATGGTTCGTGAGTTTGCGCCCCGCGTCGCACTCTGTGCTGACAGCTCAGAGCCTGGAGCCTGCTTCAGATTCTGTGTCTCCCTCTCTCCCTGCCCCTTCTCTGCTCACACTCTGTCTCTCTTTCTCTCTCTCAAAAATAAATAAACATTAAAAAAATTTTTTTTAAGTGAGAGAATTTTTAAGGCTCATTTCTCTCTCACACACACACACACACAAACACATGTTAATAAAACCAGGTATAACTGTATCCAGAAACCATACCATGTAATCAGATAGCAATTCTTTCTTTCTCAGGCTCACAGCTCTGCTGTCCCCTGAATCAGCACCACTCTCAGGTCAACTGTTAGCCAACGGTGTCCCTCAGTAACCACAGGTTTCAATAAGCCCAAGGGGTGCCTGGCTGGCTCAGTCGGAAGAATACGAGACTCTTGATCTCAGGGTCATGAGTTCGAGCCCCATATGGGGTGTACAGATTATTAAAATAAATAAATAAACTAAAAAAAAAAGAAGCAGCTTAAAGTAGCAATCTCAGAGGAAAGGCCTGCTGTTCTAACAAGACTCACTAACTCCTGTAGGAGGCAGATGCCCTGTTCTGGATGGCAAGCCTGAGCTGAATGCCCTCTTCTGGGACTGGAGATCAGGCCACACCAGTACCTATACACATACAGAGGGACTGTAGGGGAGGGCTCAGGGAAAGCTCAGGGAATGCTTGGGCACCGTCACCAGAAAACAGAACAGATGCTAAGCAGACAGAAGTGTAGGGTTCCACCACTGTCTTCTCCTCTCTAATTGATGAGAGGTTTAAAACCAAATGCTGGGCCCTTCCCCAGTTCCTAAGTCTCTCCCTAATGTTACTCAGCGGGAGGTAGGGCAGGCTTGTGGTGTCACGCAGTCCTGAACACTATGTTTCTCATCCTCACAACAGTCCAGTTGAGAAGCCTCGTTACCCTCACCTCCCGCTGAGGCTGAGAGCCATGGACTAACTCGCCCGAGGGTAACAATGTGGCAGGCCATGTGAATCCTGACCTATCTCACGCCAACCATCTAAAGCAGTCATGCTGTGGGTTGTAAGAGCATTTTACAAAGAGCTCAGGAACGATCATGCTTCTTCCCAATCCCAAACCCTCCAGTGTCTCCGTGTTACTTGGAGGATGAAGTCCAAAGTCTTTTCAAAACACCCATGGCCCTGAGCCTTCCCCACCTTTCCTCTCCCTCATCCCACTTTACTTCCTGTGCCAGGCAACAGCTGAAAATTTAACATTCCCAGAGCACAAAACATTTTCCCAGGCCGCAGAGCTTACTCCTGCTCCTTCCCTCTGTGAGTGGCTGGCCACCAGTCCCCATCTGACGAGAAGGCTGCAAGCCTCTTCTTCTCCTGTCCGTCCCTCAGTGCTGGGCCTGCAATGTCCTCCTTGGCGTTTCCTCACACAAGTCCAGTTCAATGCCCCACTGCCCTTACCCCTTGTGCATCATCTTCCCATAGGAGACATCATTTTATACTTATTTTGTATGTGTTTTGTTTCCATTGAACCATAAAACAGAAAAGCTCCTTGAGGCTAAGACTGCAGTTCTCATTTCTACCTACTTGACACGCAGCACAGATATGTGGTACAAAGCAGGAACAAAAAAAAAACCCAAAACAAACAAAAAAGAATAAAAACTTTGAAGGACTGACCAAAAAAAAAATAAAAGGAATATTTTGAAGACCAAAATTTTATATTATTGGTGACCTTTTCAACCTTTTATACATTCCTCTGTCTTACAGTAGCAATACCTTTTCTTAGGCATTTTCAAAAACATTTATTTATTTTTATGTTAAATGTTTAAAAACATTTATTTTAAAAAACTGGAGGGGCGCCTGGGTGGCGCAGTCGGTTAAGCGTCCGACTTCAGCCAGGTCATGATCTCGCGGTCCGTGAGTTCGAGCCCCGCGTCGGGCTCTGGGCTGATGGCTCAGAGCCTGGACCCTGTTTCTGATTCTGTGTCTCCCTCTCTCTCTGCCCCTCCCCCGTTCATGCTCTGTCTCTCTCTGTCCCAAAAAAATAAATAAACGTTAAAAAAAAAATTTAAAAAAAAAAAACAAAAACTGGAGAGCGCAAGCAGGGGAGGGGCATAGAGGATCCGAAACAGACTGCACTGACAGTCTGAGAGCAGTGAGTCCGAAGGGGGTGGGGGGGGGGGGGGCTCAAACTCACAAACCGGGAGATCATGACCTGAGCTGAAGTCAGACGCTGAATCCATTGAGCCACCCAGGCGCCCCTTCTTTAGCATTTATATTATACATACATGCTTCGGTACAAGGACAAGGAATAAAATATCTCCTAGAATCTTCTACAGGAAAAATTTTCTCTTATCTGAACAACTTGTCGGGATTCCTTTTTGTTTAAAAACATGAAGACATGGGGGCGCCTGGGTGGCGCAGTCGGTTAAGCATCCGACTTCAGCCAGGTCACGATCTCGCGGTCCGTGAGTTCGAGCCCCGCGTCAGGCTCTGGGCTGATGGCTCGGAGCCTGGAGCCTGTTTCCGATTCTGTGTCTCCCTCTCTCTCTGCCCCTCCCCCGTTCATGCTCTGTCTCTCTCTGTCCCAAAAATAAATAAACGTTGAAAAAAAAAAAATTAAAAAAAAAAACAAAAACATGAAGACATGTCAGCCACCATCATTCCATCAATCCCTTGGTTGCAGGAAACTCAGGCTACACCTGCCAAATTTGCACTACCCAAGGTGACACGGTTCTACATAGAAATGTCTCTTCAGGGGCGCCTGGGTGGCGCAGTCGGTTAAGCATCCGACTTCAGCCAGGTCACAATCTCGCGGTCCGTGAGTTCGAGCCCGACGTCAGGCTCTGGGCTGATGGCTCGGAGCCTGGAGCCTGTTTCCGATTCTGTGTCTCCCTCTCTCTCTCTGCCCCTCCCCCGTTCATGCTCTGTCTCTCTCTGTCCCGAAAATAAATAAAAAAAAACGTGGAAAAAAAAAATATTTAAAAAAAAAGAAATGTCTCTTCCTTCCCTCTAGTTGTATGGCATTTATTATAAACCACCTTAAATTATTTCAGGAAGAAAACAGACACATAGGGACCCACTGGATAAATAATGGCTATCATTCAATGGTTTTGCTTTTGATGAGCCACCTGATAAAGGTAACAAAAACCAGTGTCTTTGCCAAACGTCTCCAGAGTCAGTCCTAGTGGGGGCTAAATAATGACTCCCAGTACTTGGCCTAGCTTTTTGTGCCTCTGTCTGTTCTCTGGGATTGATCCACTCGATGACAGATCTCTGTGTACATCTCTTAATAAATAAATACAAGTGATTTGACCAGCCTCTTGGGACCTTCACATATGTCACCTCCTTAGGTGGGAAAAAATTAGCAACTCAAGTTACATAATAGCTTTAAAAACAAAACAAGATTGAGATGTCCAATGAGGATGAGGATGATGGTTAAGATTTGTCTGGTGATTACTCCATGGGAGGCATGATTCTAAATGCTTTATGTATATGTACTCATTTAAATACCATGACAACTTGTGTGGCAGGTTACTATTATCATCAGCCTAATTTTACAGGTAAGAAAACTAAGGCACTGAGAAGTTAGGTAATTTTCCCAAAGGTCACAGAGCTGGTAAGTGCTGGGGCTGGAATTTTAACCTATATATTTAGGTCCCAGGTCCATGTTCTTGACCACACAGCTATAAGGCATATATAGAAATAATACTTTCTGTATTTCTTTTGGCCAGAGTCAAAAGTAGCTGACAACTCTAGAAGAAAAAAACTATTGGCTAAAAGTAGAACCTTTTGTCTTCTTCTTAGACTCACTACCATAGATTATAATCAGCACCTGAACAATAATGTCCCACTAAGAGCATGATGACAGCAGCACGGGACCGAAGGCAAGACAGAACGAGGCTCCCACTACCACTCCACCACGTCAGAGCTGAAGATGCCTGGCACATTGTTTCATACAGTGTGCACACGGTCGGCTGGCTGCAGCCTGCACAGATTTCCCCCCAGGGACCACGTCGATGCCAGCCCCCTTCTTTTAAGAGCTGTCCTCTCTGTCCACCACCAGAACACATGGTTGGTATGCCCTCTCACCCCTCAGACTGGGATGACTGGTCTCTGTCAGGTGCCTGGCTAACCTGTGACAACCACAGTATCTTACTCCCTGGTGAAGGGATGGGCACGGGATCCAAGCTGAGAGTTGCCCATAGTTCTTTTCTAACTGGAGGTAGGAGATTTTCCTGTCCAGTCGCAAAGCTATGAGGACTTCGGCTTAGAGCTGGCAGTGACCTCACCACCAGGGCATTTGAGAGAGTAGAGCCGGCATGTAGACAGTCTCTCTCGAGGCCTGCAGCC
The DNA here is from genome assembly GCF_014898765.1 of Herpailurus yagouaroundi. Taxonomy (NCBI): domain Eukaryota; kingdom Metazoa; phylum Chordata; class Mammalia; order Carnivora; family Felidae; genus Herpailurus; species Herpailurus yagouaroundi. Next base: position 30,582,085 of record NW_024412413.1, on the reverse strand, counting down.
CCTGGTTCTCTACTCCAAGGTCACCAAATATCAGCCAATTAACAACTTGGAGAGGAGAGAAATAATTTCTTTGGGCTTCTATCACTTTCAAATAGACAAGTTCTAACTTTAACTCTGAAACTCACTTCCTTCAGCTGCAAAACAGGGGAAAAAAACAATAGCCCTAAAAAAAAAATTTAAAACAATAATAATAAAAAACCTACACAATAGCCCTACTCTCCCAGGGCAGTTCTGATAGGGAATTATTTTAAATACTTAGGCGGTGTCTCTTGGAAATAGAAAGGGCTCCATGGCTGTTAGTTGACATTGTAACACAATAGTACTTGTCCCAATAGACTGCCAGATTGTGGAGTCACTCTTAGTTCCTCCTTCCCTGTCACATCCAATGTGACAGCAAGTATGTTGGTTGTATCTGCAAATGGCAGGTGGAATCCGACCACTTCTCGAAATCTCCACTGCCAACACCCTGGTCCAAGCTGGATTTGAGCTACTGCACACAGCCTCCTAACGACATCCCCTGCTTCTGCCCTGACTTTGACAGCTTTTCTCCGCACGGCAGTCGGAACCATCGCATTAAAATGTTAGTTAGAGAGATGCACATGCTCCAGTGGCATCTCCTGTCGCTCAGAACATCCGTCAGCTGTTCCCGACCCAGCTGCAGCCTCCCTCCCCGGTGCTCCTGTTCCTTCCCCACACTCTCCTCCACACCAGCCTCCTTGCCAGTCTTCAAACAGCCACCAGCTCCCACCCCAGGGTTTCTGTACTGGTTTCCTCTGAGACAGGCCTTTCCCAAACACATGCAAGCCTCGCCCCCTGCCCTCTGTTAGATCTTTGCTTAAAGGCCACCTTGTCTTTGTGAGGCAGTTGCTGTTTAAAAGTGCAGCCTTCTTCCAATCCAGCTGTTTTTTTCTCCACAGCACTTACCACCATCTGACCTACTGTCTCCTTTTCCTACCTGTTTATTATCTAGCTCCCCTTTCTAGAATGGAAGCTCATGACAGTAGGGGGTTTTGACTGTTTTGCTTACTGTTATTCCCAGCACATGGCAGGCACATGACAAATACTTGCTGAATGAAAGAATGAATGAATTTGTCCTTGATCCCCTTTTCTGGGAGTTGGGAGGTAAACACACACCATAGCAGGAAAAACAAAATGCGGAAATCTCATTAGGAAACTTCACACTTACTTGGCACAGCGTACCCAGTGGGTATGTCGGTACAAGGAATACAAGAAACGCTGGCGATACATGTTCCATACTTTGATAGATTTGTCTTCAGAAGCTGTAGCTAGAAACTGGCCATCGGCTGAAAAGTCTATACTTCGAACTGGAGCTGTATGAGCTTTAAATTCAGAGGATTTTCCTCTCCTGGAAATAAACAGTGTAATATTTATAAAACTTGATTTAGGTATAATCAATATCTAATCAGTATACAGTCTTTGAAACATTTAAAACAGTTTAACTCCTGTAAAAGAACTGATGAAAGTATGAAAAGTTTCTTCATCAACCCTCTTTAAAGCTAGTTTTATACACTGAAGTCACAACTGATACTTAACAAGAAAAGACCCTCATGGTCCCACCCAGAAATGCACTTGGTGTTTTTGTTTTAATTAGAAGCTACAGAAACAATATTTTGGACAAATCTCTACCATGAATTTTAAGTTCCTGTTGTTCCTCTAGAAATAGCAATAAACAGTTTAAGGAACCTGCAACCTAGAAAAGCTAAGATCAATTCAGTGAACGGCTCCAAGGAAGTGTTTTCAAACTGGGGTCACGTGGAAGTTGTGTGGACTGGCAGTCTGGGCTGGGAAGGAAGAGACATCCCTTCTGCCATTTCCCCCTTTACAGAATGTCTCTAGGTAATCTCACTCTCTGACTCACCGGAGTTTCCACCTACCAGCAATGAGAACTCAGACCCCTGGGGCATATCCAAGGCCTTGCTCACCCAGGGCCCAATCTTACACCCACAAGCAAAACAAAGGACAAATGGTAACAACTGTATTCCAATTCTCAATACTTTGAAATTTCAGCTGCTGCTTTTTTTTTTTTTTTTTTCTTGGCTAGGATGGGAAAAGGAGAATAGGAAAGAAAAGATGGAGAAAATAATGTGTGGCATTTAAGGAGAAACACCAGAAAAAAAAAAAAAAGTTAAAATAGTCAGGGGCAGGCTAGCAGACACCCTGGAGTTCAAAGGTGGCATCTGGGAAATACTACTTGCGTCAGGACTCCAAAGTTCCCCCGGATACTTCACTTTATACTACATCCAGACTTAGCAATTTTTTTTTCCATTCAGAAAGTTGTATTTATACATAACTGTTTGAAACACATCAGGCAACAGAATTTGCAGAGCCTGGAAATCATACTCAACCACTCCCCCTTCTCCTCCCACATCCAATAGGTCAACAAAACCGATTTAGTGATAGAAATACTGCTATCACTTGCCAGATATCCTTTCAATTCTTCCTCTTCCACATCAGCTCTGCTTACATTCAGATAGATACACCCTATGTATCCTTTACCTAGATTTTTGCGAAAGCCTCTTAACTGGTCTCCCTGCTCTAATCGTTTATCCCCTCCAGTCACCTACATACTGTTCTTATTCCCTCGCTAAAAGCATATTCTAAGCATGTAAATCTCAGTGTAAATGTGTCACGGGCTACCTTCCAAGAAAAGGTACAGTGACCAAGTTCTTCCATAAGGCATCTGGCTGTTACACTGAACTTTGGACTCAGAACAGTCCCCGAGCTTCAAACACACCTCTGGCTTTGCACTTCCTACTTTTTCTCACCCTGGATTAGTTCCCCCACCCTAGCCTCCTTGAGCAACCCAGGCAGGCTTAATTGCTCCTTATCTGCTACGTCTATTTTGCTTATTACATTATACAGTACTTAAAAAAAAAATAGACCTCTTTCCCTTCTATTAAGCTGTGAGTTTTTTTGAGGACAGGAATGATGATTTATTTATCCCTATAAGACCAGCACCAAACATTAAAAAAATTAATTAATTTAAAAAAAAAATTAATTAATTAACCTGGGTGGCTCAGTCGGTTGGGTGGCCGACTTCAGCGCAGGTCATGATCTCACCACTGGTGGGTTCGAGCCCCTCACGGGGCTCTGTGCTGACAGTTCAGAGCCTAGAGCCTGCTTCAGATTCTGTGTCTCCCTCTCTCTCTGTTTCTCTCTCTCTCTCTCTCTCTCTCAAAAATAAATAAACATTAAAAAAAATTTTTTTAGGGGTGCCTGGGTAGCTCAGTCAGTTGAGCATCTGACTTCAGCTCAGGTCACAATCTCACAGCTCATGTGTTCGAGCCCTGCGTCAGGCTCTGTGCTGACAGCTCAGAGCCTGGAGCCTGCTTCGGATTCTGTGTCTCCCTCTCTCTCTGCCCTTAACCCACTTGCATTCTGTCTCTGTCTCTCTCAAAAATAAATAAACATTTAAAAAATTTTTTTTTATTTTTTATTTTTTTAAAGATCAGCCCCTAGCACAATATCAGGCATATGAAAAAAGCTAGATACATTTTGTTGAATTCCACTGGTGAGAGTCACTACTTAAAGGTTCCTAGATCCATCCTGGCTTATCCCTCCAGTGGTCTGTAGAAGGCAAAAGTGACCTGGTAATAAATCTCCATCACCTGATATATATTACTCCAGGAAAAACAAAAATTGATATTTAAAGAAATGGGATGGAGCATTCAGAGCCTGGTTCAGTGAGGTTTCAAGGGGAAGTTCTAGGAGTAGCAGTTAGGAGGAGAGTTTGGCCTAGAGAAAACAAAGACAAGACTGGCATCTGCTGTGACTGGGAAGCCAGGAGACAGTCCACACTCCAGCAACCTATCCTGCTTGCCTTCTTTCTCAGGGGTTTTCTTCTCGGCTACAGCCTAGTCCAACCCCTGGATCCGGTCTCAACCAGGTATAAAAACCCACGACAGGAGTGCCTTGTGTTTGTTGTGCAGCTGTTTAACTGGTTAGCAGTTCCCCACCTTGCCTTGACATTGGCTCTCTGCCTCCCACAAACTTGCCTTCGCTTTCAGCCCAAGTTCTCTGGACTGCCCACTGTGACGAACTCCAGGCCGGAACTGCTTCCACGCTTGCTCCTACTATTCCTCCTCAGCCTGCCAGTCACCAGCCATAATGTCTGCACATACAGCTGCCAGCATCCCTCTCATCCCTGTACACACACTGCCTGCCCCCACCTCCCAGGAGGTAGATTCTACCGCTTTCTCCTCCTTCTGAATCTGGGCTGGCTGTGGCTTACTTTGGCCAATAACATGAGGCAGAAGTGACCCCGTGGAAGTTTCAGACCTAGACCTTCAAAGGGCCTAGCAGCTTCCATTTTTACTGTCCTAGAACCCGGCTGGCACATGGTCAGAAGTCCTTATCCTGCTGGAGAGAGGCCACTGGAAGACAGGATGCCCCAGCCAATAACCAGCACCAGGCCCCAGGTACATGAGTGAGGTGCTTAATAAGCTGCATGAGTAAAGCCAACATCAAATGGGGCACAAGAATCACCCAGACAACCCACAAAATTATGAGAAATGGCAGTTATTGTATTAAGCTAAGTTTGGAAGATTGTTAAACCGCAATAACTGATATACCAGCTTCCATCCCACTGCCATAATCCACGATTGCCCTGGCCCCATATGATTTGATTTTGAAAGAGGAAACAGAGACATCTACATAAGCCTAACTGTTGTACTGGGATCAGCCAGTACAAATAATGACTCGGTGTGCTTTTAGCTCATCTACCCTTGTACAGTTTGTTCACTGAGAGTTCCTAGAATTAGTACTGGGAGCCTGAAGTTGTGATGTGCTGAAGACAGCAAAACCACTAGCCCTAAATCCCCAAAGTTAAGGATTTTAGAAAACATCTTCCCTTTTGGACCCCAAACCAGTCTCCCTCCCTCCTAGTTCACCTCTACATTGCCACCACAGTGTCATTACAACATGTCACTTCTCTTCAGTAGTTTGTGCTACCATTAGGGTAATGTTCAGATTTCTCAGCATGGAGATTCTCTTTGGTGATGGCACACACACAAAAAAAAGTGTCCACTGCCATGAAGATGCCCCATGAACTTTCATTTGGGAGTGCCTGAGCCTGTTCAGTCACAATCCACAAATCAAATCCTGCCACAAAAGACCCAAGGAAAATGCTCAAATGCTTATTCTCTAAGATATTTACTGGGGGATATGATATGATGTGTGGGATTTGTTCTAAAAATAATCTAGCTAAAAAGGGGGGCAGGGAGGATGGGTGAAACAACTGATAGCTGTTGGATCTGGTGGATGAGTATGAGGGAAGGGAGTGTTGTGCTATTTGTTCTATGTTCATGTGTGTTTGAAAACATATAATTAAGAGTTCAAAAAAAAGTTCAAAAGCTTTTTAAAATATCATGGCTCCATAATGGCTTAAAATAGACAAGCTATCAGCTAGGATTTAAAAAGCCTCATACAGAGAGATTTGTCATAATGATTTGTCAAATCAGATTTAAACATCTGTCAGAAACTTTCTTCAGCAAGAAAACTCCAGAGCCCAATAATGAATTATATGCATCAAAGAATAGTTCTGGCACAGGGATTAAGAGAGATCCAAAGGCCCACAGAAGATCCACAAACTGGCAATAGTAGATTAATAAACTATAAAATTTCAGTTACATATGTAATTGTGTATCTCTCTGGGGAGATAACGTGAAGGTTACATCAGATTTATAAAAGGGATTGATAACCATCCCCTTGCCAAAAAAAAAAAAAAAAAAAAAAAACAAACCTGAAGCATATTTCCATGGTTAGAAATAGGTTTCAAATAGAAGAGATAATTCAGAGTTAAAGATGAGGAAAAAATGGTATGAAATAGTCTGCTAACTTTATGACGAGGGCAGTACATCTCGCGTGTGACTCAGACTAAGAACAGCGCAGGCAACTGGGGGCTCAGGCATTCTAGATCAGTGCAGAAGGAACAGCCAGGCTTATTTTCTTTCACATGCCTAAATCCAGAGTATATCAGGTTACTTTGTTTCTCTTACTTATCAGGAATCCAGAGTCTAATGGTTCTGTCTCTTGAAGCAGATGCCAGTAAGTTTCCAAGTGGGGAAAACTGCACGCTGGTTACCACATCCTTGTGACCCACATATCTGAAAGCTCTAGCTTGTGGCTTGCAATTCCATAGCATGAGGAACGTATCCCAAGAAGCAGTAGCTATGAAGAAAGAGAAGAACAAACCACTGATTGTTAAAATGTCAATGTAGCCACGTCTCATTACAATGGACAGGATATCTAGTAACACGATGTCCAGGTAACAGAGGGGCTGGAGGTTTTTAAGCCTGACCAGGTCATGGAAAAAAATATTTTTTGAAGGAACTCAAAGCTACATCACTAATGTGCAAGCTTGGCTGTGTTCTATGTGGCCACAAGTCAGGATTACTGGTCCCTTCATCTGGCTGGAGCTCAATGACTATTTACTAGAAGATAGCAGCATAACACGGGCCCTCGGGACTAGGAGTAGTTCTGTCTCTAACTCTCAGGATAACTGGGAAAGTTACTTAACATCTGTGTCATGAAGACTGAATGCTTTTCCTGAGAGAGCTGAGAATGATGATTTTTAAAAAATGTTTATGTGAAGATAATTTCACACTTAAGAGGAAACATAAGAATAGTATAAAGAACATTAATATACCCTTTGCCAGATCTTTTTTTTTTAATTTAATTTTATTTTTGAGAGAGAGAGAGAGAGCAAGCAGTGGGGAGGGACAGAGGGAGAAAGACAGAATCTTAAGCAGTCTCCCTGTTCAACAGGAGCCTGGGGCAGGGCTCAATCCCACAATCCTGGGATCATGACCTGAGCTGAAATCAAGAGTAGGAGGCTCATCTGACTGAGCCACCCAGCAACCCTACCCTTTGCCAGATCTACTTGTTGTTAATATTTTGCCCCACTTGGTTTATAATTTACTCTTACACTCACTTGTACTCACTCTGTATACATGAACAAGCTTGCGTGCTCACATAAGTGCGTGCGTGCGTGCACACGCACACACACACACACACACACAGTTGTTTTTTTTCTTTCCCTGAACCATTTGGAAGTGAATACATTATCATGGTGACTTTATTCCTAAATATTTCATTGTGTTTTCTAAGAATAAGGATGTTCTCTTATATACCCATAGCAGTATCAACTTCAGGAAATTTATTACTGACAATACTTTAACCTACCAACTATTTTCCAATTTTGCTAATTGACCCAGTGATGTCTTTTATGGCTGGAAAAGGTGGTCTTGACAATCTTTTTCTGCTCTGACATTCTACAATTAATAAAAGAATTGTGTATGTCAGACATTAGCTTAAGGCTTTAAGGAAATAAAGACAAATGCAATCAATGGTGGAAATAAATACCTTGGACAAAGAATGAACAAAAAAACCAATGAAAGCTAGATCTAATTCTTGCCCCCAAACCAAATTTTATACATGCATGTAGCCCCCAAATTACCCCAATAATAAGAACCAGGTCAATGAGAATCACTAAGTCTAGACTGCAGAATCTTAGAAAAAAAAAATATGACTTTATAAACTTGAAATAGAATTAGCATTAGTGTTAAAAGAGAATATAAAGTCACTGAAAACCTTCTCACTTCTTTAGTCATAGATAAAATTCATTGGACTTAAGTATGCACTGTTTCCAGTTAACTTTAAAAAGTTAAAGTGAGTTTTAAAGTTTCAAACTATAATGCTGTATACTACCCCTTTCAAAAAATATACAAAAAGTTGATGCTCCACCACAGTTCATAAAATTATTAAATATTTGTATCAGAGTCTAAATTATCTGGAGCTAAGGGAGACCAAATAGGGAAAACAATGAATTATCATGAGCATTACACTATTTAAGTTCTAAAGTATTATGCTACAAATAAGATCTACAAAAAGAAGACAGAATCCCTTACCTCAAGGAATCACAACATCATAGGGGAGACAGTTCACTAATAATATCATATATGTTTGCACCCCAATGTTTATAGCAGCACTATCAACAATAGCCAAAGTGTGGAAAGAGTCCAAATGTCCATCGATGGATGAATGGATAAAGATGTAGTGTACACACACACACACACACACACACACACACACAATATGGAGTATTACTTGGCAATCAAAAAGAATGAAATCTTGCCATTTGCAACTACATGGATGGAACTAGAGGGTATTCTGCTAAGCGAAATTAGTCAGAGAAAGACAAATATCACATGACTTCACTCATATGAGGATTTTAAGAGACAAAACAGATGAACATAAGGGAAGGGAAACAAAAATAATATAAAAACAGGGAGGGGGACAAAACAGAAGAGACTCTTAAATACAGAGAACAAACAGAAGGTTACTGGAGGAGTTGTGTGAGGGGGGGATGGGCTAAATGGGTAAGGGGCATTAAGGAATCTACTCCTGAAATCATTCTTGCACTATATGCTAATTTGGATGTAAATTTAAAAAAATTAAATTCAGAAAATATATATGTTCAGAGGACTTTTAGAAATTATTCATCCATTTTCCATACCTCCTACTCCCCTTCACCTACTGTGCCCAGTCTCCCAGCCTCCCCACTGGCAAGCAAACATTTTCTTTGTACTTATCGTTTGTTTCTGCTTTTTTTGTTTGTGTTCGTTCATTTGTTTTGTCTTTTAGATTCCACCTGAAAATGAAATCATATAGTATTTGTCTTTCTCTGACTTATTTCACTTAGCATAATATCTCTGAGGTCCACCTATGTTGCCACAATTCATTCCTTGTTATGGCTGAGTAATATTCCTGTGTGTGTGTGTGTGTGTGTGTACCACATTTTCTTTATCTACTCATCTACTGATGGACACTTGGGTTGCTTCCATATTTTGGCTACTGTAAAAAATGCTATAGTAAACATAGGGGTGCATATATCATTTTAAATTAGTGTTTTTATTTTCTTTGGGTAAATACTTAGTAATGGAATTACTGGATCATAAAATTCTATTTTCAATATTTTGAGGAATCTCCATTCTGTTTTTCAGAGTAGCTGTACCAATTTACGATCCCACCAAGTGTATATGGAGGGTTCCTCTTTCTTCACATCCTTGCCAACACTTATTTCTTGTCTCTTTGATTCTAGCCATTCTGACAGGTATAAAGTGATATCTTGTTGTGGTTGTGATTTGTATTTCCCTCACAATTAGTGGTGTTGAGCATCTGTATATATTTCTCTTGGCCATGCATATGTCTTCTTTAGAAGTATGTCCATTCAGGTCCTCTGCCCATCTTTTAATCAGATGATTTATTTTTTGGGTGTTGAGTTATAAGTTCTTTATATATTTTGGATATTAATCCCTTATTGGATTCATCATTTGCAAATATCTTCTCCCATTCACTAGGTTGTCTCTTTTTGTTTTGTTGGTGGTTTCTTTCACTGTGCAAGAGGTTTTTTTTTTTTTTTTTTAGTATAGTCCCAATAGTTTATTTTGCTTTTGCTTTTGTTTTACTTGAAGATACATACCTAGAAAAATGTTCCTATGGCTGATGCCAAAGAAATTACTGCCTATGTTTTCTTTTAAAAGTTTTATGGTTTCAGATCTCACATTTAGGTCTTTAACCCATTTTTTTTCACTGAAATTGAATTTTTATTCCGAATGACTGTAAAGGCTGAAAAGACAACAGACAAAATTGAAAATTACTTGTTTAACTGGAAATGAGAAGTAGTTGATTTGCAGGAGAACAAATGGTGCGGTGAGAGCCTGGCACTGATAACAGTTGTAATTAAGAAAGCGTAAAAATAACCAGTGTCTTTTAGATATGCAATCTGGATGTGCAGCATGTACAGCAAATAAAATAAAAGGAAAGTAAAAAAAAAAAAGGGGGGGTATGTGGGGAAAACCCACAAAATCTGAAACCTCAGAAATTAACATTCATTTAAGAACATAGCAGTGAAGGCTTTTCATAGCAAAATTTTCACAATTCTTAAAATGGAAGTCTTCAAAAGAACTTCTTCAAATTAAAAAGCTGAGAACAGTTACACTGGCTTGGAAGAGCTGCTACCTGTCACAAAGATAAAGATGACACTCAGTCCTACTTTCCAACACAGTGATATCTGATGAACCCGACGAACCTGAGCAGAACAGAGAGGCGGCCTGGCGGGCGCTGACATCGCTCATTGCGAAACGGTTCACTGATAGTATCATAGATGTTCACAGGACTTTTATATATTCTTCACCCTTAGTGTTGTACGGAGCGGTTCGTGATCCTTCCTGAGGAAAAGGTATTTGAGCAGAGACCTGAGTGCAGTGAGGGGTGATTCAAACTGACATGTGCAGGGAGAACACACTCGGGGCAGACGGGACCCCACGCATGACCGCCTGAGACAATAACGTAGTTAAAAGACTGATGAATAATAGAGAAAGAATAGTAGAGGGAGAATAGTAGCTACAAGGGAGCACAAGGGGGTACTCCTGGGGGCACTAGTAATGGTTCTTGCTCTGAGTGTTTGTTAAATGGGCATGTCACATTGTGAAAATTCATCAACTTGTCCAATTTGGGTACATATCTTATACTTCGATAAAACATTTAGAAAAAATGTTTAAAAATATCACCCTGCTCACTCTGTGCAGAATATACAGGGTGTAGGGGGGCAGAATTGAAGAAGAAAATCAATTAGGAGGCTACTGCAATAATCCAGTCAGGAGAAGGTGGTGGTTTGGACTAAGCTGGAGGCCACGGAAGTGGGAGAAGTGGTCAATATTTGGTATGTTTAAAGGTAGAGCCTGTGCAGGCGGCTACTGGATTCAATACAAGGAAGGAAGAAAGCAGAAGCAACCAGGCCAGGCTTTGGGACAGGGCACCCAGATGAATCTCAGGGCCATTTAATAATATTAGAAAAACCAGAAGAGGGGCACTAGGGTGGCTCAGGCAGTTAAGTGTCTGACTCTTGATTTTGGCTCAGGTCACAATCTCACGGTTCATGGGTTCGAGCACCATGACGGGCACTGCGCCGACAGTGAGGAGCCTCCTTGGGATTCTCTCTCTCTCTCTCTCTCTCTCTCTCTCTCTCTCTCTCTCTCTTTCTCTTTCTCCCTCTCTCTGCCCCTCCCTGCTTGCACTGTCTCTGCCTCTCAAAATAAGTAAATAAACTTTTAAAAAATAATGTGTTTAAAAGAAAAACCAGAAGAGATGGAGGTTGACAGTGAGGCAGCGTGGGGTGGGAATCAAGAGTTCTTTTCGGGATGCAGTAAGCTGAAGATGCCCATTAGACATACAGGTGGAAATGTCAAGTATGGGGGTGGATATACCCACCGAGAGCTCAGGGAGAGATTTTAAGTGTTCACTGTGGTGGTTAAAGGAGCAAACTATAGAATTAGACTCCCTGAGTCCAATCCAAGCTATCGCCTACAAGCTATATACCCTTGGGCAAGTTACTCAGCCTTTCTATGCCTGCGACACTGAATCTACAAACAAGGTGTTTTAAGTATTACATGAAATGATACTTGTAATCGATGCCTGTCACACAGAAGACACTCAAAGGTACCCATTATTATTATCGGTTTTCTTTGTGCCACTGTCAGCAGCAGCCGCTGTGTAGAGAAGGACTGGACACTGCGTAGGATCACTTGGGGAGTGAATCTAGATGAAGAAGAGGGTGAAGGTACCTAAAGGAGCCGTAAATGAAACAGAAGGGGACAAGCAGATGTTGCTGTCCAGGAACTCAAGAAGTATTCAGAGAGGGTGACAAGCCGTATCAAATGCTTTCAAGAAATTAGAGTAACATCAGGCCTGAAAAGGACCAGCTACATAATTTGCGGGGCCCAGCATCAAATGTCAATGTGGGGGTCCTCGTAGAAAAACTGCTAAGAATTTCAGGACAGTGATAGCAGGGCATTAAACCAGTCCTAAGTGACTACACAGGGCATATGCCCATAAAACTGGCCCTGGGCCCAAAGACCAGTTGTTGATTTGGCAATAAGAACTTCGTCCGTGAAGTGGTGAGATCAGAGCTGGTTGGTGTTGGTTGATGAGAGATGGGAGGGAGGCTGTGGAAAGAGTTAATGTATACAACTGATTCATTAATTCATTGAGGGTTTACAGGGTCCCTAACACTCAACATGATAAGAAGCAGGAAAAAATGGTATTACAGGATCACGGTGACTCAACTATTAATGGGGTGAGGGAGGTCAGAGGGATAAGAATATGAAGCTTAACTGAGAAGGTGACACAGGACTTGAGACTTCACATATTTTGTTGGAAAAGGAAAAGAGCATCTTAACCAGAGTGGATGCTCAAAATTACAAATATAGAGTCGATGGCTGCATGCCCACATTAAAGCAGCACTTGCTTGCCATCCTGGTGTGAGGCCCGGTGAAGAGAAGTGAGACAGCAGAAGGAAAAGGTGGTTCATAGGACAGGGACAGCCTCACCTTTGGGCAAAGGGGCACTTCAGAGGCCTATTAATTACGAAATACCAGAAGCCAAGATGTCCCAAGTACCACTGTGTGGCTCAGGGTACACTCTATATTTCTTCCACATTTTTCATCGTTACTTCCTTAACCTTATCCCACTAAACTCTAATACTGTGATAATGAAAGGTACTGGACTACGGATATCAATGTTGTAAAGTGTCAACGTGGAATTTACTTTCCTTCATTTCCACTGAACCACACCCTAAATAAACACCACCACCTAATTTCAAATGCCAAAGCTTATATGATTCGTCATCCAACTGCTCTATTTTGAGATGAAATGTCAAAGGGAAGAAGTTAAGAGAAAAGGTTAATTAGTAAATCTACCCTTGAAATTAGTAAATTTTTATCCCCTAACAATAATTCATGGTTTCAGGAAATCTTGATTAGGACAAAAGACAAAACAAAGTCCATGTGCACCCAGGCCAGTGCTATGTCTCTGGAGGTACCAAGAACGCACCAAGGAGAACATGTTTGCTTTCCATCACGTCCAAAAGGCCAATAGTTACTGTGTCACCTTAACTAGCAATAACTTGAGCCACCCTAAGATCTCTCACTCCTTGTTTTATCCAAACCTGCAGTTACTCAGAGGTTTGCTCCATCAGGAATACTAAATCCTTAGAAAGAAACGGTAGTGCCTCCAGTTTGTGAGCTTGCTGTTAAATTATTTTATCTTTTCAACTGGTAATAAATGCACATGTTATTGGTATTTACCAAAATCTCCTTCTGGACCTTGGCCACCTAGCTCCCCTTCCTAGAGGCAAACCAATGTTAACCATTTCTTGAGTACCCTCTTATGTGCTTAAACAAATATGTGCCTATTTACATGTATTTTTTATACAAACGGTAGCATGTTATTTGTCATTCTGCATTTTGCTTCTCTATCTTCCTTTGCCAGCCCACTTAGTATAATATGTTGGAGATCGTGATGTATTAGTACATAGAGCTGTCTTATTCTTTTCCTATTTTTTCATGTTTATTTATATTTGAGAGAGAGAGAGACAGACACAGACAGACACATAGAGCACAGAGACAGAGAGAGATGGAGACAGAATCTGAAGCAGGCTCTAGGCTCCGAGCTGTCAGCACAAAGCCTGACCCAGGGCTCGAACTCAGGAACCATGAGATCATAACCTAAGCCAAAGTCAGACACTTAACTGACTGAGCCACCCAGGTGACCCATTCTTTTCCTATTTTTAATAACACCTTATTTTATTTTATCTTATCTTATTTACATTTATTTATTTTTGAGAGAGAGAGAGCACAAGTGAGGGACAGGCAGAGAGAGAATGAGACATAGAATCCAAAGCAGGCTCCAGGCTCTGAGCTGTCAGCACAGAGCCCGATGCGGAGCTTGAACTCACAAACCATGAGATCACAACCTGAGCCAAAGTCGGACGCTTAACCAACTGAGCCACCCAGGTGCCCCAAAACCTTAAAGAAAGATTTCCTAAGCCCTTTTTTCTCTTTATTGACCAGATACCCTTAAAGACTACAGACCTGTTATTTTTGTGAGATGTTCATCAGTTTTTTTCTTGACATTCCCTCATGATTAGATTCAGGATACGTATTTTTGATAGGAATCCACAGGTTGTATTGTGCCCTCATCATAGCAGGGTGTTTGTGTCTGTTTGTCCCGGTATCGGTGAGATTTACTTTGATTGCTTGGTCCAGGTGGCATGTTGCTGCTTGGGCTCTACCTCTTGGCTGTTCTGCAGGAAGAGTGCCTCTGAGAAGGAAGCCAAGGCGGCTGCGGGCTCACCGTGTGTGTTTCCCTTCTGCCTCGCAGGGACTGTTACAGTTCTGCACTCTCTGTTGCTTGATGACTGAATTCACTTGCCTCATATATGTTGTCTCATTTTACAGTTGTTTTTAGGCTGGAGGGAAAGTTTGGCTACCAATTACTCTGTCAGGACGGGAGGGAGAAGTGTGCTTTACTCTCTTTAATAGCTACATAATATTCTATTGTGTAGCCACACCTTAATTTATTTAACCAGTCTACCCTATTTACCCTTTCACAAATGATGCGGTAATATACATGAGTCATTTCTGATGTGTACAAATACATCATTGTGATCAATTCCCAAAAAAATTCTTGATGGGTCAAAGAGTACATGTTTTTGAACTCACAAAAAGGTCTATGTTCACAATATAGTATCTTTCACAGCTTTATGCATTTGGATCATCTCCCTCTCAGGCCTTTCCATCCCATATTCAAGAAAGTCCTAGTAATCCAAATCACCTTCATATAGAAATTCTTGAATTTTTCAACTATTTCAGGGGTCCTTCTATGTATTTTGGACTCTGATTATGTCTCACTTATACTCCACTACCAGAAGTTAACTCAGATTTCTGGTTTGAGGGCACCATGATTTTGTACTTCCTATAGCATTTCCAGGTTCATGCTGGTCTTTAGGTCACAAAAGAAACTCTAGATGGCCTTCTTCAAGGAAAAATAAACAAGGACATATTCTAAGGAAATCTGTGAGGAGATCTCTATGACTGTTTTTTAAGAAAAAAAATTATCACTCCCAAGCATACATATCTATAAGCTTAGATAAAAGGGAAAGGGCTGCCCAATAAAAAGATAATATTCTAATCTTCACTAGATAAACTTTCATCTCTATCTAATACTTTCAGAGTTACTTTGTGCTATCCAAGCACTATGTAATAATATAAATAAATGATGGCACTAACTTAAAATTCCTCTGCCCTGAATGAGGGAATATTTAAGCATCTTTTCCTTCTAGCTGACACTAAGTCATTATCTTGCTAGTGTAAGCATGGTCTAAAAGGAGCTGTGGGTGCTTTAAAAATAATCTTCAGTAATGACAATCAGGAGAACTTAATTTAACTTACTCAAATTCCACGTCTCTAGGAGGATGGACAATCACAACAACATCCACCTTTACAGAGTTGTTACTAGGGGCCAAATACTTTTATAAGCATTATTTTATTTAATCCTCACAACGAGGCAAGTAATTATCATTATCCCTCTTGTTCAGATGAGGAAGTGAGGCTTAGTGAGGTGAAGTAATCTGTCCAAGGTCATGGAGGCAGAAAGCAATGTAGTCCATTTTTAACCCAGTTCTATGAGTCTCCAAAGCCTGGGCATTTAACCAATAACCCAGTGTTTTGAGAAGCACTGGGCATTTATGGATTATCCCTATTACAATTACTGGGAACCTTGTTTAAAATGTGTACTTCCAGTAAATTAAACATTCTTTGGGGTGAGACTGAGGAATCTGATTTTTTTTTTTTTTACCACTTTCTCACTTAATTCTGATGTACCTTGGAAGTGGAGACATACTGTGCTCTGCATACACTAACACTTAGGAATAAGTTTTTGAACTGTAACAGTGGGAGAAACTTTAACGAAGCTACTACACAGGTTGCCATCAAAAACCATAATAGGAAAAGAATTTCTGGCAAACTTTTATTATGGTTTCACTGTGAAGAAAACAACTTAGAACTTCCAAATTTCATTCTGCTTCTATTCAATGAAAAAAAGAAAGAAATTAACTTGTTCTTTACCATCATTTATTCTACAAATAACCCACAGGCTAATAGCTAATAGGGATTGGGTCCATGACAGCATAACCTTGAAGGGAAAAAAGGGAGGAAAGTGACAACTTCAGTGTTAAAATTATACAATTTTAAATGGAAACTTCTAAAGTGCGGCTCGGGTTCTGCAAACCATGTGACAGTACTTTGAAACTCTTCTAATGTTTGAATAAATTTGAGTGCTGCCTTCTGAGAAGCTGGCCTAATGGAAAAGAATGTGGCTCTAGAATTAGACTCCAATCCAGGCCTAGCCAGGCTGTGCTGCTTACTAGCTATGTAGCTTCAGGAAAGTTCCTGAACCTTCATCCATAAAAAAGGATGGAAACACTTCACAGGTTATTGGTTTTTCCCATCCCCTCTCCTCCAACCACCTCCCAACCCACCCTGTGAAACCCAAGAGCCCAGCACCTTCTGAAAGGCTATCAAGTATAAATCCACCATACTTTATGTTCTGTTTCTCTGAGTCATGACCAGAAGTTTAGGCCTTGAGTTCCTCCAGTCATCATCCACATGCTCTCACTCCTATAACTCTCTGGATGTCGCCTTAGCTGACCCTGACACCCATGCCTTCTCTCCTTCCCAAAAGCCGCCAGTGGGCCAGGGGGACTCCCAGTAGATGATCTCCCTATAACCACATCCTCCTCCTTGAAAGTCCCTCCTCCTCAACCACTTACGCTTAACTCTGCTTGGGAACCCCAAGTTCCCTGAAACCCTTTCAAGTGACAATCATTTTCTCTTTCACATTTCACCTACCTCATGTCACAGTTTTCCTCTCTAGCTCCTGATATTATTAGTTCAGTCAACAGATATCTCACCCTTACACCACATAAGGCATTGTGGGCCGGGCAGGGGAAGTCCTAAGGAAGAAAATAGGCAAACTTTCTAAATGGAGAGCTGACACTCAGATGAAGAGGAGGAAAACAAGTCAACAAGCAGGCAAACATGACATCTTAAATTGTGCCAACAGACATGAAAGCTACATCAGGAAGTCATAAGGAGAATTTTGTGTGGAGGTAGAATACTTCAGATGGAGTTATCAGTAGCATTTTAAGGAGAGGCAGAAGGACAAGAAGGAGCCAGCCAAGCAGAGTGAGGAAGTGAAGAGCATTTCAGACCAAGGGGACAACCAGAATGCTCCAAGGCCCTTTTCTTCCACGCTTCCTTGGCAATTCCTTCCGTGGCCACACCCTGCATCTTGTCATCAGCAGAAACTGAACACTTCCCAGATCATGAATTGAAGCCTGCCATCCTCTGACAAGCTGCTTTCCTTACAGTTTAGTCAAGTAATTTCTATATCACTCCAATCCATTGACCTATATTCTCCATGGAGGCTCTCTTTTCATCACCTTCATTTCTCTCTTTATCCTACTGATAAGCCCCCTCTCACACATACATTCATTCAATCCCCTGACTCTCCCTCCTTCCTTCAAGTTTCCCCAGCTAAATCCCAGTCACTCTGGCTTTTCTGGACCTATATTTGTACCAGTGAGAGTAGCTAGACACACCCCCAAACAGATTAGAAACACGGTAAATGTATAACCACTAATGTCACCTGGATCTCTACACTGCCCGGTAGTGCTCAATTCTGCAATACTTCCCTCCCTACTCTCCTAATGACTATTTAACATCTCCTCTCAATTCCACATTTCTCCCCCACCCTAGACCTTGGCTTTCATGAGACCCTACTGTCATGGCTTTCCTTCTATCTTTCTGATTATTTCTTCTTAGATTCTTTTGCCATTTCTTCTTCTTGTCTAAAGGTTTGGGATCTTTAGGACTAAACTTGGGCTATTTGCCCTCATGGTTCTATGTTCTTCCCAGGTGATCTCAAATATTCCCATGACTTTGCTGAAGTCGAAAACAAATGGAGGCCAGCCTTGAAAATTCCCTCAGTAGACAAAAACAGTTTAATCACACAAACAAAGATTAATTTAGCTTATTTTGTCAAACTAACTTGACCTAGGTCATTTCTTGCTTATGTCTCTGGAAATCACAAGCAAAAACTTGAACTGTTTCCCAAGGTAACTACTGACCAACACCCTATCATTTAAGAGAACTCTAATATTACAAGCAATCAATGTGAAGAATAAAGTCACTGCTTTCTCACTATATAAGCTGCTTTATAACATACCCCTGAGCCTCACTGCATGTTTTGAATGTTCCCAGTTTGCAAACTATCTTTATGGTATGTGCACAATAAACTTTAACTAATTACTATTTCAGGGATTCCTCAGTTTTACTTCTGTTATTTCTGAACTTTTGACAACTTTAAATACCATCTGTATGCTAATAACTCCCAAATTTCTCTCTTTCCCAGAGCACCACCCTAGTCTGAACCATCATCAACTCCTGCTGGTATTACTAAAATATCTCCTAATTGACTTCTCTACTAATAGTTCAGTATCCACAGAGCAGAGTGATCTTTTTGAGGTCTAAATCAGATTATGCCATTCCCTTCCTTAACACTCTTCAACAACTTTTCACAACTCTCAGAACAAAATCCTAAAACATGGCCTCCGCCTTAGTTTCCTAGGGCTGCCATAACAAATTGCCAAAATCTTGGAGGCTTAAAACAAAGCAAATTTATTCTCGTACAGTCCCCAAGGCCAGAAGTACAAAATCAAGGCATTGGTAGGATTCTCTCTAATGTTCTAAAGGAGATTCCATTCTTTGTCTCTTCCAAGGTCTGGTGCCTCCAGAAGCTCTTTGGCTCCTGGCTGCATGACTCCAATCTCTGCCTCTGGCTTCTTCTCTTATCTCCTCTGTGTCTCTCCTAATAACACTTGTCATTGGATTCAAGGCTCACCAAGATAATCCAGAATGATCTCTTCTTGAGATCCTTAACTTAATTACATCTGGAAAGAACTTTTTTCCCAAACAAAGTCACATTTACAGGTTTCAGGGACATAAACATATCTTTTAAAGGGCCCCTATTTAACCTGCTCTAGCCTCCAAGGCCTTACTACCTCTGCCTTCCCCTGCAACTTCATCCCCTAAAGCTCTCTCTCTGCCTTCATTTACAGCCTCTACCCCTTCTGGCCTTTCTCTCTCTCTCTCTCTCTCTCTCTCTCTCTCTCTCTTTTTTAAAGTAATTTTTTTTTTAAGTTTTCCTGTTTATGTAATCTCTACACTCAATGTGGAGCTCTAACTCATGACCCAAGATCAAGAGTCGCATGCTCTTCTGACTGAGCCAGCTAGGTGCCTCTGGCCTTCTTCTATTTCCTTAATCAAGGACAAGTTCTTTCCCACTCTTGGTTTTTG
Source organism: Herpailurus yagouaroundi (assembly GCF_014898765.1). Classification (NCBI taxonomy): domain Eukaryota; kingdom Metazoa; phylum Chordata; class Mammalia; order Carnivora; family Felidae; genus Herpailurus; species Herpailurus yagouaroundi. Next base: position 30,562,808 of record NW_024412413.1, on the reverse strand, counting down.
AATATGCAATTCTTTCTCTAGTCTTTGCCTGGCTAACTCCTCCCTCAGGTGCTGAGTTAAATCTAACTTCCACAAAGGAGTATTCCTTGACCCCATAAACTTATGTCGCCACTGTTATTCCTCAAAGCACTCTTCCTTTTCTTCACAGCATGCACCCCTTTTCCTGTTTCAGGTTGTACTTGCACACGATTTGTGTATTTACTTGTTAATATTTGTCTCTATCATCAGACTATGGATTCTTCACACCATGTGAAGAAGCACACCTGTTTTGTTCTCCTCTGTGTGTGTGCGCCCAGAGCATAAGCCAGCATCTGGCATGCTGTAGCATTAACTAAATAAAGTTCCACTCGATAAATGGGGAACTTTTATTTTTTATATATCATTCCCCCTTTGAACAGGATCAGATAAGTGCAAATAAGAGGGTCAGAATGGTGACCAGACAGCCAAGGGCACTGCTAGCCTTCAGTGGACAACTCTCCTGGGCCAGCCTGAGAAAGTGGTCGAGCTTGGCATAAAAAAGGAAAAGTCATGTCTGATTATTAGCAAGCTGTAAGGACTTGTCTACTCTTCACTTCTACCCTGGACAACTATTCAGTTCAGGAATTTATTTCACCTTTTATAATAATCCCTACATCCTGGTCAAAACGATTTAGGTTTTTCTGAAATTTTAGGAAAAAATTCCAATACAGATTCTCACTCATGGTCTAATTCACATATATATCTAACTTTCTTAGCTCTGTTAAATTACAAAATGACTCAAGTGTTAATAAATCCTGCTGGCCGGTTTTAAAGTCTGGTAGGCAGAGAGGGATATAGAAATCTTTTTTGGAATACATGAAATTCTCCAGCCTCTTCTTTTCCCCTTAAGATTTTTTTTTTAATAATTGAGATGTAATTCATATACTAGAACTTCACCCTTTTATAGTATATAATTCAGTGTTTTACCCAAAATTGTACCACCATTGTCACTATCTAATTCCAGAACATTCTCATTACACACCCACTCCCTAAAAAACCCATCCTCATTAGCAATCATTCTCTATTCCTTCCTGCCACAGGCCCTGGCAAACACTTTGTACTGTCTATGATTTTTCCAGTCATTTTTTACTTTCATGAAACTGAAGGTGAGATACAATGATTTGCACAGGGTTGCAGTCACTTAGTAAGACAGCAAGATTCTAGCATACATATTTACAGTAACTTTTTAAACTATACATTAAAAAACCCCAAAAGATCAGTAAAAATATGTTTAGCTCAACTGTACGTATCCTAAATGTGGCTATTAAGACATCTGATGTATAAAGCGGAGTCTTTACAATAGTGGTTCCCAAGAAGTGTCTCAGGCACGGGAGAGGCATGGGTGTGGGGCATTAGGCAGAATCACTAAAGAGGAAGAAGAGATGTGGCTGGTGGAAAGGAATTGCACTTCGGATGGGGGGATGCAGAGCGATGGTTGAGGGAAATGTGAGGCTATGTGGTTTACAGAATAGATATATTTCTTTTTAGCCAAAGGTTTTGAAATTCATGTTAATGTGCCCAGGTGTTCACTTGCTTCCTTTTACAGAGCCCCCAGTGAGCCCCAGAGCTCCCCAGTCATTTCCTGTTTGTTTATGAGTAGTAAACGCAGACATTAATAGTGCTAACACCACTCAGAATACTTGTAGGGTAATGACACCTTGCAAAATAATGCAGGAACTTTGACTTTTTAATATTGTCTGTATTTTCAAATAAGCTAAATAATTACAAGCTTAACTCTCTTCTGTTACCATCAACAAATGTGTACATAGAAACAATGATCCCATAGACTAAAATCATCAGAATCCATCTGCAAAAATAATTAGCAATGCATTTATTTTATGTCTTAATATTGCAAAAAATCATTAACAAAAGGAAAAAAAAAAAGGATGGGAACTGTTCAACACACAGAAAAAAATTCATTGTTCAAAAGAGATTAATCTGAACCTCAACCTTTTTTGGGCTCATTTACAAATATTATTAAAACAGCAATTGAAAGGGACAAAATAGGGATGCCTGGGTAGCTCAGTCAGTGAAGCGTCCAACTTCAGCTCAGGTCATGACCTTGCACTCGCTTGCTCACTGAGTTCAAGCCCCCGCTTCGCTTCGGGCTCTGTGCTGACAGCTCAGAGCTGGAGCCTGTGTCTCCCTCTCTCTCTCTGCCCATCCCCCGCTCACTCTCTCTCTCTGTCTCAAAAATAAACAAACATTAAAAAAAATTTTAACAAAAGGGACAAACTAATCAAAACCAAATATTTTATTAGTTAAAATTGAGATCCTAAAACCACTAAGACTTTACAACTTAAAAATAACCTCTTGGCTCCAACCTAGAAAAGTTTGATTTGCCAACATACAATGAATATGCAGGAACCTACTACTACTGAGTAAACAAATTGTCTTTCACAAACAAGTTACTGTGAGTTCTAGAGATCCTGCAGATGATCATTATCATTTGTCTGAAAGACGACTGCTAGAAATGCCTACTTAATGTACTCATAGAGCTGGACACTGAATGGCATAACGACCATTTGAAGTAGAAACCTCTTGTCTACCAAATATTTTACTGAAACTGATATTAATATGTAAACTAACTTAAAAAGTCAACTCTTAACTGTCTACAGCAAAAGAGAGCTTTGGTACCAATAAATGGGAATTAGGGCGTCAAAATAGACATTGTTTGTAGATTTACAGTATGTTTTTTTAAATTAAATTGGCAATGCCTATAGACAAAAGCGTGAAAGTCTCATCCTTCTGTTACCTACACTACATGAGGAACGAACAACCAGACTCTTTCAAGTTACTGATCTAAATAAAGCACTATCCTAAAATTTCTTCCAAAATAATTAATGGGTCACACCCTACAATTTAGCAATAGGTAAAAAATTAAGTACTTTACTTTTCAATGCCCCCTTTATCTTTTGACAGGAGCAGCAAGATACTGGGGTAAAAGTAATTCCAATAAGTACTTCCAGAATAATCAATTTCAGTTTTTCCATTTGAAGGGGGGGGGGCGGCTAACAAGAACAAATAAGTAAATAAAGGGCGATTTAAATTAAAAAGTAGACTGGGCAAGGGGAGATAGTAGGTTTAGGAGAACAAATGCTGTCAAACAACCATTTTTGCAAAATGCAGAGTATTATTATAAATCCTTCTTAAATTACACCCAGGGCCATGTACCTTGCACATGAAATTTGGGTAATTCTTTGATAAACCTCAAGGTTGCTAGATAACTTCACGAAAGTTATTAACACATTTTGATTGTGAGAAGCAAAGGAGAAATAAAAATAATCAAGATACATAGCACTTTTACTTTTTGAAATGGCTATCCTAAAAGTTTTTCTTAAATTCCGATTTTGCGAAGTTCCTTCTCTCCAGTCATCAAGTACACACTGAAAAAAACTTTACTTACGAGTACTGTGGACTATCTATGGAGTATGCATTTTTCATAAATGTAGACCAAAGTGAACTAATTGAGATTTGGTTCTAAATTCAGCCTGTGATTCTTGGATATAGCTTTGGAACAAAATGAGTGGTGTATATATATATATATATTTAAGTATAGTTACTTCTTAATTTTGTTGGGAAAATATTTATATTCTCAGCCCAAAAGATTACTTTTAGAGTTTGAAAGATTAAAGATAAAAACAAAATTGGTTCAACAACTGTCAAATAAAATGAATACAAACACTGACCACAACAATTTTCCACTCAATCCAAACTAAACCACTTCAGTTGAGCTCGGCTCACTTAATTTTAAAAGTATCCCCCTTTTCCAGATTCTTAACTGGACTGATTATTGCCTAACAACATTATCTGTGTTAAAAGTGAAGAGATAAAAAGTGTTGTAAAGACTGCACGAGTGATTGTAATGTGTAATCACATTTCAGAGCTGGAAGGGATCTTTGAGATCTAATCCAGCACCCACATTTTATAGACGAGAAAACTGAAGCCCAAACGGAGTCTTTTGGTCAAACGACATGACCAAAATCACATTCCATGGCTGAGCCATTCATTCATTCATTCATCATTCATTCACCCACATACTACTGAAAGCTGCCTAAGTGCCAGGCTTGGTGCTAGGTGCTGAAAACAGGCTGCAGGGCAGCAATCGGCAACGTCCAGGCAACAGGAAAGCTTTTTCCTTGTTTTAAGAGAAATCCTTAAATGTCCTCACCAGGAAGAACTCCTAGAAGACTTCCACAGCCTTTGCAGCACCGGGCCCACTTTCAGTTTCACACATTTCAGTAAACACAGTTGGCTTTAACTTTGCAGAGTCCACAATCATGTTTACTTTAAACAATTAAGCATTAACAAAGGGAAGCACAGTATTGTGAATGAGTCCCTTTCCAGTACATTCATAACTTAAGGAAGTGCAATCAGAAAATGCCCCCTCCCCCTCCCCCACACACACAAGAGTTCACAGAGAGGACAGCTTACAAAATCAGAGCAAAATGAGGTATCAATACAGGCCAGTTAAGTCTAATAGCTCAAGTTTACCAAGTGTGGAATGTAAATCTCTCCCCGTTTCATTCAGATGTGGGTATATTTTTCTGAGATGTCTGCATGTTAAAAAGACCTCTAAACTCACATTCAAACTAATGCCCTCTTCCAATGAAACGTACATCTAAACCAGGCCTTTCTCCTTAAGATCAACTTCCTTTGATTTCTAGTTGATTAAAGGAAAACTAAAATAAGAAAATAATAACGACACCTAATGTGTTGGCTAAAAGAAATTCAAATCCTCATACAATAAGAATAGCAATAGCTCAAACTGCACATTTATGAGTTTTGTTTTTAAAGAGATGGGCAGTGAACTTATCCATCAACATGATAAATCATCTCTCTTTCTGCTTGGACTTTTACAGTCTTTAATATTAAGTCTGGCACTTAAATGTTTTGTGTATATCAATTCACAGTCAACTTCTTTGAGGAGAAAAAAAACCATATTGACAAAGCTTTTAAATAAAACAACCCATAAGTAAGGCACTTTGAAATATTAAACAGCAGCTCTCTGTGCACCCATTTTCAGCATTCTATACCAAAATGAAACACAGCTTTCACAGAGCTCGCGCAGATGACCAGTGGGTGATTTCTGATAAAACACAACCTCACTGAGGCTCTTTAAAGGCTCTTTGACTTTCTTGAAATGACCAGTGGGTGATTTCTGATAAAACACAATCTCACTGAGGCTCTTTAAAGGCTCTTTGACTTTCTTGGAGCTATTGTCCGTCCGCTCAGGAAGAAAGTGCTGTTGTGCTCTTCTATTTCTCAAACTTCCAGATCTGTTTTTTATCTAGAGCATCACAAGTTCTCATTTGAACATCAGGGCGACCCTCAGGTGTCCGAAAAGCACTAAGGCACAGTCCCGAGCGGGGATGAAAAATGGTTCCATCTTCTTCAAAATGCCAAATAATGTTTGCTGGAATGGGGAACCCATCTTTTGGACAATTTTGCATTCCTACATAATTTTTTTGCTCAGGAACCTCTGCGCATAACTCTGTCACAGAGTTAAACCTTATTTCCTTGTTTGAAGTGTATTCAAAGAATTGATTGCCTCCTTGGCCGTGGCAGCCAAACAGTGAAAGGTTGGCACCTGTGGGGTTACTGTCAGGAGAGTTATAATCTAAACATTCGGAAGAGATTCCCATACTGCGAATAGCTCCGTGCCAGCCTGGCCTATCCTCTGGAACATGTAAATTAGAAAACACATTTTTCAAATACCAGTCAAAGCTCTTGCACTTCAGCCGTTCTCGTAGTAATTTTCTTTCAGATATATCACCATAAGCTTCTTTCCTTGCTGGAGGGTTTCGATTGTAGAAATGCTCTTTGTACTGGTCCATCCACACTTCCGCTGCCCGAGCAGTATTCTGTAGGAAATTGGGCCGAGCATATGGCGCCCGCTTGGGGAATACATGGCCCACATGGGAACACGGGTGGATCTCCAGTTTACCTCCACACTGCCACACCCTAAAAGATAGCTCCAGGTTCTCACCCCCCCACACTTCCATTCCAGTGTCATATGTTCCCAGGTACTGAAAATATTTCTTGCTGACAGCAAACAGTCCTCCAGCCATGGTGGGAGATCGGATTGGGTCAATTCTCGATTTCCGTCTGTCCCTTTCATGTTTGGGGACTGAATGCCACTGGAAGGTTAAGCGCCAGTCAAATCCACCAATCATGGGCTCCCCGGTCTGCATATAGAACTCAAAAGTATTCCAATCAATGGTGTCTATCACAGGACATACAATTGCCGTTTCATCTTTCCCAATTCTTTCCAAAAGTGGTTCTAACCAACCAGAATTACACTCACAGTGGCAATCCAGGAAAGTGAGGACATCCCCCGTGGCAAAAGTGGCCCCAATCAGGCGGGCTCGAACCAGCCCCTCACGCTTATTTGTTCTAATCAAGCGGACTCTATCGAGATTGCTGATGTAAGTTTCAAGCTGTGTCTTCAAATAAACTCTGTCACTCAAGTCATCCACTAGGATGATTTCCTTCAAGAGGACTGCAGGAGAAGTTTCTAAAACACTGTGGATGGTGCGGAGCAAGGTCGACCAGGCTTCATTATAGAAAGCGATGATAACAGAGGTGGTGGGAAGTCTCCTATAATTAAACTTCTGGGATTTACACTCATACATTCTTTTATCCTCTATGTGGCGGTGCAGGGAAATCCTGTCGCTGAGATAAATATTAATGGCATATCTCTCAATAAGTTCTTCTTGCTGCTTTAGTTCATCCTGGCTGAGCTGGAGTCTGCTGGCTTTCCCCCACTCCCCAAGTGCGTGGAAATCTGCAGGGGGCTTCTCATAAAGCGGTCGAGACAACTCCTCTGCCTTTTCCCACGGGCCTGAGAGCTGTTTGGGCCCCCTCTCCCTGGCAAGGCCGGCTGCTGAGGAGGCATGGAAAGTAGAGACAGAGAGTTCCACCAGGATATAGGCCACTGTTAAAAGCGCCAGCAACAGGCAGCTCTTGCCTGCCCAGGTCCACCTCACGGCCATCCGGATCCTCATGGTTAAGGCGCAGACGCGGCCACCAGAGCCACCACGCAGGGGAAGGACTTCGGACCAGCAGATTGAGGTCCCGGCTCAGGTAGGAGCGAACTTCCGAGCACGTCCCTCCTTTCACGCAGGCGCTCGGCTTCTTTCCAGCCACAGGGGCTTCGCAGCGGTCACCGGAGACCTCTCGGTCCTTGGCCTCCGGCACAGCCCCAACTCCTCTCTCCCCGCTTCCTCCACTTGGTCTCACAACTTTTCACAAACTCTCTGGCCAACACCCCACCCTCCCTGGGCCGAGGACAAACCCCTCCCCTTCCCACTCACTCCTCCTGGCGGTTAGTTCGAGAAAGTCTTCGGCCAGGCCCGGGCCCGGAGGCGACTCGGCGGGGCCGGGCTGGGGGCCAGGACGGGCACGACCCAGGTGCCCGAGGCTGCGGCGCTCTCAACCCCCACACGGGTCCTCGGGGGCTCTCCCGCGGCCCCGCGTGGGCAGGAGGCAAGGTTTCCGACCACCTGAGCCTAGGCCGCATCACAAAGAGGGGGAGAGAATGCAACTTACCAAGTTGTTTGCCGTTGGGACTGAAGTCCACGGACGTGATCGCAGCTTTGTGGCCCTTAAAATACCGCTCCAGAACGGGGTCCTCCTGGGAAGAAAGTCGTCGGGTTGTGAAAGCAGGTGCAGCCGTCGGGACGCGGGCGTCGCGGGGTCAGCGCGGCCGCCTCCGCCGGGGCCCGGCCCGGGAACCGCCAC